>NC_064640.1:232642070-232942070 GCF_023864345.2 Schistocerca serialis cubense
CGAGTGTAGATGACATTAGTAGCACTACTGAAAACATTTGCTGGCAAAAAAGATTGATTCTATTTTAGTGTTAACATATGGTGTTTTGTTTACTGTCAACCTAACCTGACTTTCTCGTTTCCTACACATGTGCTCAGTACAACGTCTAATCACGGTTCTAAAAACTCTGCTGACAATTTTTGTTACATTTGTAGTGAATTTGTGACTAAAAAACACCAAAGAAACATTACAGACTTTGTGAAAAAGACTTATCTATCATACTTTGGATCTAAACTTCGTGATCAAGATAAAACTTGGGTGCCGCGTGAGGTATGTTATGTGTGTGTTGAAGATCTGAGAAAATGGTCCAAAAAGGAGAGAAAAGCCTTTAGATTTGCTGTCCTACGACATAGAGGGAGCCAAGAAATCATTCCGATGATTGCCACTTTTGCAGTGTTGATATTACTGGTCATAATTCGAAAAACAAAAAGGTAATAAGCTACCCTAACCTTCCATCCACCATCTGACCGGTAGGGCATGGTGTAGATTTGCCAGTTCCTGAACCACCAGATGATTTAAATTCTATTTCAATAGAAGTATTTTCTGGTGTACAATGTGATTTAGATGAACCAGATGATGATGAATTCCATTGTAATACAGAAAATCTAGAGCCCAAATTGTTTACTCAGACCAAGCTTAACAATTTGGTAAGGGATCTGGGCGTAACGAAAGAAAAAGCTGAAATGCTTGGTTCTAGATTAAAAGAAAAGAACTTATTGGCAGTTGGAACCAGCATATACATGTATAGAAAGAGAGAGCAGCAATTTTCCAAGCTTTTTCAACAAGAAGGTGATTTAGTGTGCCGTACTGTTCAGACATTCCCAGTCTGATGAATGAGTTTGGTATTGAATACAAATAGGAATGCTGGAGGCCATTTATTGATTCATCCAAAACTAGTTTAAACACTCTATTATTACACAATGGTAAATTGTATGCATCTATACCTGTTGGACATTTGTGCATATGAAAGAAAGCAATGAAAACCTAGAAGTAGTGCTAAATAAAATAAGCTATTCTGCTCATAGTTGGATGACGTGGTGATCTAAAAGTAACATGCATGCTCCTTGGTCAGCAAGGTGGCTTTACCAAATTTTCGTGTCTTTAAAACCTGGTGACATGAAGATACTAGGCAAAAACCTTGTAGATCCAAAAAAACGTACTCCTACCAACTCTACATATAAAGTTAGGCCTAATGAAACAGTTAGTAAAGGCTTTGCTTAAAGATGGACCATGTCTTAAGTATCTCTGCCAAAAGTTTCGACACCTTTCAAAAGCTAAACTAAAAGAAGGCGTCTTTGTCGGACCTGACATTAGAAAATTGATGTTTGATGTTAATTTTGAATCCACAATGACCTTAAATGAGAAGGAAGCATGGGTATCATACAAGCAAGTAGTTACAAAGTTCTTAGGACATGAAAAACACCCAGAATATGTTTCTATTATAGCTACAATGTTAAAGAAGCTTAAAACTTTAGGATGATTAATGAGCCTGAAAGTTCACTTTATGAACAGTCACCTAGATTACTTCACGGACAATATGGGAGATGATAGTGATGTGCAAGGAGATCATTTTCACCAGAACATTAAAGTGGTGGAAAAACGCTACCAAGGCTGCTGGAATACCAACACGATGGGGGATTACTGTTGGTCACTTCACCGAGAAGTTCAGCAAGTGACTCATTGTACATAAAACTACACAAGAAGCTTCAAAGAAAAAAGAGAAAGAAAATACAAACCAATTCCATCTGACAAGTGAAACCGCTATTAACATATATCATTGTTTTAAGTAGCTTACTGTTGTACAGGATGGGCGGATGGGAATGTGGTGGTGTAATTAAATCATCAGGATAATATTTAGACAAAGGCCATTTAAAGGCGAAAGAGTGTTAAAAAGGGGTCACATAGCCAGGCCTAGGGAGGTGAGGGTGAGCCAGAGTGTAGAGTTTGACGAAACATAGTTCGTGAAGCTAACAAAAGTTGGTGTCTGCCAATCGGGTAAGTTAAAGTGACATGCCAGCTGCAAAAACTAAGTCCATGTTGCCGCAGCACCGGGAGAAGCGGAAGATGTTCACTGTTACAAGGCACACATCCAAGAGAGGGGTCCCAATGGCAGGCGGTCAGATACATTCAACACGCCATGCGGCTTCCTCTGCCCTAATTGGTCAGGACCGAGAAACCTGGGGGGGTGGCAATTGAACTTTCCAGTGTGTGCTCTGGTCAGTGACACAGAGATGATGTTACTTCGTCAGCACACGAGGGAGGCGTGTGATCGAGATTGCCTACCTTGGTGCTGACTTCCTGTTGCTGGACCAAGGAACGGAAAAATTATGGGTAGCCGACGCTGCCAGCTGACGCTTGGCCATAACAAGAAAAATAAAGTTTCCTTTTGAAAGCTAATATAATAAAGTAAAATCCCCTACTGTATGGCTCATCCTTACACTCCTTCCCCTTCTGTGGGAGTGAAGAATGTAAGAGAATTCGTTTAAAAAGTGAGTTATTTAGATGTAGATCATTTTAGGTTGCAAAACAAACAAAGTAGTCATTACTCGATTATTAAAAGCACCCACAGAAGACGGCAGGGGCCATAACCTAAGGGAGGGTGTAGAGACTCTAAAGACCTCCTAGGGGTCACAAAATGACTTACACATGTCAACAATATTGTGTGCATACAAAAACAAGACATAAACATTACAAAACATCAGAACAAAATCACATTAGTTGCAAAACATCAGAACATAATTAAATGAGCGCACAAGTGTGGTTTGAATGTGGCATACATGCCAAATGTTCTCTCTCTTTTTAAATAAAATTAACATATTCGTATCACCAAAGGAGTCACATGCAGGGTGAGTGGTGCGAGGCGGCATGGTGTGTTGTCCTCAGCGGGCAGCGCGCAAGCTGCAGGCGAGAAGGGGGCGTGGCTGTGGCCAAGCCTGTTCACTGCAACTCAGCACAGTGGGGTATTCGGGGAGGTTCACACGTTTCAAACACATTTAAAAAGGGAGTTAACACTCGGGGAGCACTTCACTACACTACACTAGTTTTTCCACATTTGTTGGTATCACAACTGGACTCTTAAAACTAAGGGAGGGCACATGCCTGATAGGTTCTTTGTTTCCTCTTCTTTTTTAGGTCCATATCAGTACAAAAATAAGAATAACAGTGACCGGGATTACTGTGGCACTGGGTATAATGGTTGCATATAGTTTAGTGGCTGTTTGCCATTCATTTAGGTGTGCTAACAAGCAATCGTAAGAAATTTGTCCTTGCTCATGTTTTAAAAGGTCATCAATTGATGTTAAAAGGTGATCATTTGATATATTGGATAAAGCAGGCAAATCAGTTGACAAGTGAATTACAAATGTGCTATAGTGGCATGAAAGGTTATTAGTGGTGTAATAATATCACAATAAAAATGGTTTGCTAGAAATCTACTGTTTCAGATTTCTAGGATGAAGCATTATTATCGTGGTAACACTACTAATGCAGCAGGAGTCAGCGTGGCGCCTACGATAGAGCGGTGCACTATAGATGACTTCAAGGCTATGCTATGTCAGGGCGGCAGCTGGCTGCAAGGCCGAATCTCGAGCTATGTCAGAAAGGCACGTGGCAGATAACTTCAGAGCCACACTACATCAGAGCAGCACGTGGTAGCTGAGAAGTGGAGTTGAACCGGCTGCAACTGTCAAATGCGGCGCGCAGTGCACACATGCGCTGCGCAGGAAGCAAGTGTCAGGTTTAAGAGCGAGGGGGAGAAAAAGCATACTGATGCTGTTCACTGTGCTGTCTCTACTTTACACTCTCTCCACACGTTCTAGGGCTTCTGCGTCCAATGAGCGTATTTATGTGCTTCAAAGTGAGAAGTGACGAATATTAATGTCACAAAGGGGGTACACTGTTACTGAATGTGCAAGATCGATGAGCACAACACAATGCTGCACAAAAACTTCTGGATTTGATTAGAGATTTATGGGATTCAGAATGGGCAGTGATGAATACAAATGTCGCAAAAAGAGGGTACAGCATTACTGAATATAGGGGAATAGAAGTGCATAATCAATATCATTTACTCAACGATGATCAACAAAACAATAATTATGGTGCTACGTCAGAGCGGCATGCGTCAGATGTGAGTTTACACGTGACATCATGCTAGATGCGTTGTTACAGTGGGTTCTGTTTAAAATTATGTTATGTATTAGTAAATTGGTTCATAAGTGACAGGTACGTCACAACAATTACGTAGTTAGGCGTTATACATAAAACATATTCAAATAAATTCAATATCTTCACTAGTGCAGGAGTGTTATCTTGTTATCCAGATCCTCCTGTATAATAGGCTTCAGTCAACAATGACAAGTGTTGACACAGTAATTGAGAAGGGTCTCAGCAATAGAGACATATGCATGTGGACAGAGGGAAGATTAGCTTGGTACTCTGACGAGAAGTAAGAAATGAAGTAGATGATTCGGAATGTTGGAGTTGAAGAAGAAAAGATGACACCCCAAAGACAGGAAAATCCCCCTACCCCCCACCCCAAGATCCCCTACTGTTCCAGTACTTCACTGTGGTGCTGGAGGGAGAAGTGTGTTCAGCATTCCCTACAGAACAGACTTGCCACAGCTTCACCTTCCCAGTCACCCGAAAATTAACCCCAACACTCCCTATTAACTGATCAATGAAGGGTAAACAATTAACATTCTTCAAGACAAAGTAATTAAAGTTTTTAACATAATGTCAGTTACATCTCATAAAAAAGTTCCTATGAAATCCATTTTAGCTCAAACATAATTGTTGCATAAACATGAAAATATAAAAATGAGGTACACAAATATCATATTACATTGCTGCATATGCTATATCAATAAGTAAACAAAGTTAAATGCCTCTTTGGGCTGACCATTCAAGTGTAATAACGTTCACCTTGTGAGAAGAAGTTTCTCATGCATCATTATATTTGCTAAACACCATAAAGTCATGTGTGAAAATGTCGAAGAAAAATGACACCAGTTTGGTGCAGGTGGGGCATCTCATTGCCCGGGACTATGAGAGTTGGGTTCCTATTCTCAGATACATAGATTGTGTCATTCGACATCAATGCTGTTGATAACTACAGGAGGAAAACACAACTTGACAAGAGTCTAGAGATTTCCACAGTGGACACAGAAAGCATAAGGAATTGAATTAGAAACAAGTACATTGAGTGTAATTTCTGAGGGATTTCTTCTTTATGAAGGTAGAGTATACAGCACATCGTTGATACGACGGTATCACCTACTTAACTGTGTATACGACAATTCTGCAATTCCAAGATAGCTGATACCTACTTCTTCTTAAAACTCGACATCTCTCACATAAAAGAAACTTAACTGTATGACCAAATTTGCCATCTTCATCCTCTCACCATTTGCAACTAAACTCACCATCTCTGTAGCTCCTAGGTGCTAGCTTCATTGGGCCCAGCTTGTTGCTTAAGACTCCATCTATTCTTGGGTATATCGCAGTGTCCTGCGAGACGTCATACAGTTAAATGATACTACTTCAGTAGTCAGAGATCCTTCAGAAAATACAATGGAAGAATAATGTCAAAGAAGGCACAGGTTTTGAACAGAGATTTCCACTTACTGGCGGTTTAGCTGTGGGCTAGACGTGGTTTGCGTCTGATGATGCCTGATAAGTTGTCGTCAGAGAGCACAGAACACTGTTCTTGTGAACTCTTCTTTGACATGAAAGATTAAAGTCTAACTGTGTTAGTGCACATGGGCTGAATAGTTTTGTGTTAGAATATGCCCGGATAATAAACTCCAAAAAATGTTGCTCAGCTGAAAGTTGATAGATAACAGTGGGTAGAACAGACTATGTCACGAAAGTGAAAAGTGAAGAAATGACACAGACGGCTAGGGGTCCGAGCGATTGCGTCATGTTATGCCAGGTGCGTACCCTTGCAGGAGTTGCATGACTCTTCATGTGTTGTTCTGTTGAGAGAAGAAAGATGAAAGTGGGTAGGATGGACTATGCCGCGAAACTTAAAGTTAAGGAATGGTACAGACAGCTAAGGGTCCGTGCGGGTGCCAGCCACGTCATGTGAGGTACGTGCCCTTGCGGGTGTGGTTCATCCAACAGACTAGGTATATGGCCAAAGCTTGCTCGTTCTGTGGGTGTGATTCATTCTGTTTATGTTATCTATCATAGGGGTAGGTATGTGGCATGTCCCTCCAGATAAACACTCAAATACAAATGAAATAAAGCATGGTTACATCTTAAATTACACTTCCAAAATCATTTCTTACCTAAGACATCATTATTACTAAACACTTAAATAATTGGCAATACTCAGGAACTTATTCTAGCATACTTGAAATCCCACAAAAATAATTATTCTCATCATTCTAGTAACACAGTGACACATGGAAAACTACGTTGATACAAATACTAAATTACTTGTGCTGGCAAAACTCTAGCAAGTCTCTCCAATAAACTGATAATAACATAAATAAGACAGGGACAAAATGAAGAATAGTAAAAATAACACATCAACATAAGTAATTGGGAACCCATCATAGTGACCCAAGCGGTAGCAAAACTGCGACAGAAGCGAAGTACAAGATATCATTTCCCTTAAACAAAACTCCTCTATTCTCCAGTTACAATTCACAGCAAAATAAGTGTAAGTATTCTCTGTTATTCCCTTATGCTCTTGTTTATATTTCCATACAGATTGACATGGCTTTAGTATGTCTACCTACAGGAAAACTGTTGTCGAGTTATGTCAACGTTACGAGCAATGCTGTGGAAGAATGCAGTGTTTCGTTAATACTCTCTTTAGTGTGGTTTAATTTAAAGTAGTTTTATGTCTCCTTCAGGTAACAGACCAATAATCATTAAACATTTTGCATGATATTCCCTGTGTTGATTTGAACTCCTTTTCTCCTAATTGCTAATATTGGTGGTTATCAGTCTCCCAGTCAATTGTTCTAGGCTATGGTTGTTGTTCCTTTTGTTAATTCTCTCACCTACCTGCTTCCATATAATCAGTAGTGGCGGCTCGACGAAGCTAGTTGCATCTCGAAGACGTCGATACTACTTACCTGTTGGCACTTTTGTTTTTAATAAAATTAGAGTCCAGTTGTCATGTGTAAACTGTAGAGGAAGGAAAGTAAGTTCCTTAGTATTGAAAATGTGTATAAAGTTGTTCATTATATAATGGTTAAGAATTCTGTGTTGAGATCCAGTGCTGCTTGGAGTGGTAAGAGGCAACAGGTGTCGCACTCATGAGATTGTAAGTCGCTGACACAGCGGTTGCAACTGGTTCCAACTGGCTCGGCAGCAATGCTTACATCCTCACCCACATTTGTCAGTGCTACTGCACTATGCTGCGGGTGGAATTAAGCCTTATGGAAGTTGAGTTCAGTGATTGTTTTATGGCACTTACTGCAGCTACCAATGTGCCATGTACTTAACATCTTAAATAGAGACGTAGATGGCTTCTTAAGTAGCTCTTTTACAGGTCATAGAACTTTTATTTCTCTCTTCTTTATAACTTCTGATTAACACGTACATAAAGTATTCCCAATCTTGCTGTCACAACAGATTAAACCTTAATTTCAATAGTAGTAGTGATAATGAAAGTAAAAATGATCCCTTATTTAGTGTAGATATTTCAGTTACTTCCCGCTTTTGCTATCATCATATACTGCACTAAGTGACACGGTCACATGCCTCAGGAATGCAGAGGGTGCAGCTGTTGTCTCTTTGTGCCTGCAGCTGGAGACAATGCACATGGCCAGGCCTGGTCCAGGTCAGGGGTGGCGACGGTGGCATAGAACTGAATAGGCCTTTGTATGTGGGTGCCTGGGTGGTCTTCTTGCTATGCGTTGAGTTTAGTTCTTCGGGACGGTCACAAAAAGTTCCTTCCTGAGATAGCTTATGTTGTTCATGACAGTTATTCATGGAGGATGTTTTTAAGGAACTCAGATAACTCAATCGTTAAAATTCGCAAAATTATGATGACTCATTAATTTGCTTGGATACTCTGTTTTTCTAAAATGTATGTAATTTATGAATTTTTACACTTCTGTATGAATTGTGAAGATGACTTGGCTCTCTTAGAGATCACTTACTCGAAACTAGTGGCCAATAACTTCTGAACTGGACACTAATGTTAGGGTTCTTATTTGGAACTAACATTGACTTGGTTGTTACTTGACTTTACTGTATTGCACATTGGCATTTCGAATTCGATCCTTTGACTGACGTGTTTCCCACACAGTGGTTGGTCACAGAATAAATATCACAGCAAGGGCCGGCTTCCTTGATGCCATATAGACCTGTTTATTAACCACAAGAGTGGTAATACAACACAGCTGGAGACAGTCTGAAATTTCAATGTCTCCAACCTTTTGGCGTTGTATACAGTGTTTATAAGGAAAAAGTTTTCTTTTCACTCTAGGTTTTATTCTTTACTGAAGATTCAAATAAACGTCATGAATAGATTTCCATTATTGGGTAAGACCAGTAAAGTCTGTAGAGCAATAATAGGCTGGTGGATTTATTTTCATAACTATCTTCTTGGATTTACTGGTTACGCTGCTATGGTATGAATGTAGTGCAGGTGCTGGACTCAGCATGGCTGAGGCACAGGGCCTGCAGGGCGAAGGAGGGTGGCGAGGGGGGGCAAGGGGAGAGGTGCAGATACTGTTTGTGCCAACGGCAGAGGTGGGGGCTGGGGAAGGGGAACTGTAATGGCCGCTCACTCAGTGAGAAGGCATGTGGGGAGTAGAAAGAGGAGTGGGGGCAGGGCCTCCTGTATGTAAACAAACTGCAGCGACTACCTCGACTGGCGTTAACTGAGCGATTTCTTCTTTGGCATTTAATAATTTAATATACTGAAGCACGTATCATCATAAAAACTTACCTTGTTGTCTCTTCAACATCGCATTATGAAAACAATAAAATAGCACTTAAGGAAGACTCTTGTGACTATAGAGTAACGTATTTGTTGTTTAACTTGGACACACATATTCTTGTTATTATCATTGTGTGATCATTTAGCAAAACATACATGTAATAGGGCATATTTGAAATAGCAGGTAGATGGCAGCATATTGTCACTGGTCTACTGGCACTTATGAACGCGTGTTACTATCATGTTTTTATGGTAAAGCTTTAACAGTAGTCACTAAATCAACAGAGGAAGTGTGAATCCCTTTTATGTATAGAAGATTAACTAATCCTTAGCTCAGCATGTTCTATTGGCAAGGACAATTTTCCCCTTAATTCCATTACCAATAAGTATTTGTGTTTTCAGTTCTTGGCTGCTAAGACAATATTACTGGAAGCATTAATTGGCACAAGGCAAAATGATTACAAAAACTTCAATCTCTTGCATTAACATGTGATATCCTAAATTCTATTACCAATGATTGCCAATTCTTATGTCTACTTATAACTAACATGCAGAACTTAAATAAATATATAGTAACAACGGTGTTTTCCGTTAATTAATTCTCTTGCTGCACACAGGAGTTTTCCAACTGTTTACATGTCAACTCAGATCAAACTCCTGGAATGTAAATCACAGGGGTGTTTTGACCTTAGAACATATTTACGTTGTGGTCTAGGCAGTTGTATTACCTTCTTTCTTGATTTCTTGGGTGGAACTACTGGCGTAATAGGCCCTGTTTCACTATCGGGTGGGGATGGCTCGGAACCTTTGTACAACTTTAACCTGTCGAAATGAATGATCACTGTACATCCTGCTAACTGAATTTCTGCATTTACTGGTGAAGTAAGCCAGATGATATGGTATGGTCCTTCATAAGTAGGTGTAAACTTCTTGGTTCGTCCCTTTTGTACTGCTGGATTGCTCAACATAACTAAGTCTTCTACCTTGTATGTGGGCATTTTTGCTTTCAGATTATCCCTCTTTAACTGTTGAGCACTGGCTTTTGCATTATTCCCTCTCACTTTTTTCCAAATGGCTTTTAGACATTGGGCCAAACCTCTCACGCCTTTCGATTTAATTCCAGGGGGCACTTTGTCAATCTCAAAAGGCGAATTCATAGGGCAGCCATATACTGATAAGGGGAATATCCTATAGCTTCATGGACATGACTATTATATGCTGATGTGACCTACTGAACATACCTGTCCCAGTCAGTGTGATTTTTATTGACATAGTAAGAAAGTATGCATGTAATGGTGCAATGGACCTGCTCCAGGCATCCGTTCGCTTTTGGATGAAACAGTGTTGTTCTCCACTTTTTGATTTGCAACAATCGACAGACTACTGTGAACAATGTGGACATAAAATTTGTGCCTTGATCTGTAAGTACAGCTTCAGGACTTCCACAGCGTAACACCAAATGGGTGACAAATGCATGAGCTACTGTTTCTGCGGACATATCCGGTATGGGAACTAGAATTAAGAAGCTGGAAAAATGATCTATGATGGACAATATATATTTGTTATTCTGTGGATTCAGATGGAAAGGACCAATGATATCTGTGGCTACTAAAGCCCAAGGACAAGTGGCTTCTGGTACTTGCTGTAAGGGCACTTTCGTCCATGGTGGCAATGACCTCTTAACACAAGGCAAACAATTTTGTATATACCTTTGCACGTCTCGTCGTCTGCCTTTCCAGAAGTAATGGGCAGCTATTCGGCAATTCGTGGCATGAAAACCATTATGACATGCTTGCAGACTATCGTGACATTGTGCTATTATTTTGGGACATAGTTCTTTCGGAATTACCACTCATTTACCCAAGGGGGTCCTTCGATATAAAATTCCATCTTCAACAGAAAATTCAGGCAAAGCTTCATAATTCTGATATTCAACATCTCTTTGCCGTGCTTCCCTCAAATCTTCAATAGAAACATCATTAGTTACAATCACTCTGACTTTCCAACTTCATGCATCGGCATTTTGATACAACTTGCCAGGTTTGTGTTTTACCTATGTTTAACCTGCTGCTTGGGTCTTTTAAGCTTAGCAACCACTGTAATGTGGCACGATCAGTGATGACAGTAAATTTTCTCCCATACAAATAACATCGGAAATAGGTTCCACCAAACATGAGCGCTAAAAGCTCCTTCATAGTGGTACTGTAATTCGATTCTGTTTTGTTAAGCTGCCGAGATGCGTAACCAATTGGTCGTTCTTCTCCATCCATTTCTTGTGACAGGATGGCTCCTACAGCATAATCAGAGGCTTCTACTGACAGAATGAATGGCTTTTCAAGATCTGGGTATGCTAGTACAGGGGCTCTAGTTAAAACATGTTGGATTTGTTGCATTGCTTCATCACATTCCTTGGTCCTGATAAAACTAGCTACTTTTTTCAATAATTTAGTGAAGGGCTTCGCAATGGTAGCATAATTGTTCACAAAACATCTGTAATAATTTGCAAGGCCTAGAAATAACTATAATTCTTTGACATTTGTTGGTGTTGGATATTCCTTTACTGCTGTGGTCAAACGGGAATCTGGTTTGACACCTTCTTCACTTATTATATGCCCCAAATATTGTACCTACATTTGAGCAAAGGCACACTTTTCCAGTTCCACACTCAAGTTAGTTCCATTCAACCTTTCCAAAACATCCCTCAGCCTTTCTGCATGTTCTTTGATAGATTTAGAAAAAATAACAATGTCATCTAATTATACCAAGCATGTAGTGGATTTCTATCCGTGCAACAAGAAATCTGCAAATCTTTGAAAAGTTGGGCGCATTCAAATGGTTCAAATGGCTCTGAGCACTATGGGACTTAACATCTATGGTCATCAGTCCCCTAGAACTTAGAACTACTTAAACCTAACTAACCTAAGGACATCACACAACACCCAGCCATCACGAGGCAGAGAAAATCCCTGACCCCGCCGGGAATCGAACCCGGGAACCCGGGCGTGGGAAGCGAGAACGCTACCGCACGACCACGAGATGCGTGGGCGCATTCCTCAGACCAAAAGGCATTCTTACAAATTTGTATTGCCCTGTAGGTACACCAATATCAGTTCTATGGTGGTTATGGGGTGCAACAGGGATTTGATGATATCCGGAGCGTAAGTCAAGAGTGGTGAAATACTTGCATTTGCCTTGGCGGTCTAATTTCTCATCAGTGTGTGGTAACGGATACGTGTCTGGTGTCATTACTTGGTTAACTGCCCGCATATCGACACACAGACAATAGGCTTACTCTCCATTCATTGATTTTTTTTGGCATGATGACCACGGGGCACACCCACGAACTTGAGGAAGGCTGAATGATTCCTGCAGCTAATTGCTGCTGAATCATATCTTTGACTACAGATTGCAAATGATATGGTATACAATATGGTTTTTGTGCAATCAGCTGTGCTTCACTGGTTGGAATTTCATGCTGAACCAAATCCATGGCCGGTAAGAATTGCCTTTCTTCAAACAACCAAGAAAATTCCTCTAACACTGGCTGTAACATCTTCTTCTCCTCAACATTTAAATGACTTAATTTCTCTGACAATTGACTCCTTAATGATGACACGACATAGCACACTTCTCTAACTGAATACTTCCTTCTCCTCCGTCCCTTCTCCTCTTTACTTTGCTGCATCTCAGCTCCTTCTACTTCTTCAAAAATTTCCTGTCCACTAGCAACAATAGTACCTTTTGGTATCACAACATCTTTCAGACCAAAATTATCTGTACTCACCAGTATGGCAAAACCTTTCTGTTTTCTTTCTAGTCAACAAATAATTCTATTTATATGTACTGATTGATGATCTAATACATCATTCTGTGTGAGCGGATCCACCAGAATGTCTGTCTTCAGTTGCATACGATTTTTGACATCTATCCAAAGAATCTTTGTGCTTCCACTTCTTATCATTACAGGGTCAGTGATTTTTATCGTCCACGTCCGAGGTTTTATGGGAGACTGTGAACGGTGCCTTTCACAGCTTCCTCATGGCTGTTGGGATGGTGCACTGCCGAAATGATGAATTGCTTCACCGAAGTGAACAGCGCCTTCAATAATTCACTGTCCCCTGATAACGGTGCAAGAAGTCATTCCCTAATATGATGTCAAAATCACCTTTCTTTAACCTTACTACTTCCATTTCTTGACTGTATTTACCCTTGTCTATTTGCAGATTCACTACACACGAACCTGCAGGGACGATTACTTCCTCTCCAAGGCCACTGATATGGAATCGGGCTGGCTGTAACACCCTTTGGTCGTTTTTATCTACAAATAATACACTAATTTGTGCACCAGTATCAACCAAAATTCTAACTACTTTGTTCCCGAGTATGCCATTTAAACTAACATATGCCACCTCTTGGCATTTTCCGGTCCTCACCAGGTGTATTATTTTCATCAGGGGCATGGGTGGGTGGCGAAGCCTGCCCCCCACGCATTTCCCTAGCTTGTGCCCTCGTTGCGGCATTGGCTGTGCATCTTTTGAGAAAATAGTGACTTTGTGGGGCAAACATTATTGGTATGGCCTACACTCTGGCACATAGTGCAGAAAGGTGCATGACAGTGCACTGCCATGTGGTTGGGTCTCCCACAATGCTAACAAAATACTTCCCCTGCTGAAACCGGTACTGGGTCCAGCAGATGCAGTGCAGCAGCACAGAAGTGCAATACATCTTTGTGCACTATTGGGAAACAAACAGCTTCAAACAGTGAGGTGGGGGAGGCTGCTTTAACTTCTCCTCCGATGTGGGGATCAATACCGCGAACAAACACATCAATTGCATGCACTTCTGCTTCTGAGTGCAATATTCTATTTTCACTGGCATTTTCACCTGGCTTGTAGGTACGACAAGATACGGCTCGTATGTGATCTGCAAAGGCATCAAAATCTTCATTTGGCTTCTGCCTAAGGGTTGATGATTGATCTCTATAGTATCCGGTACCTCTGGTATCGGTATAATGCATAGTTAGTCCATAGGCAAAACTTCAAAGCCACGCGTATTGCGCAATGTTTCTATAAACATTCAGGGTTCCCCTATCAACTTTAATCTGGCTATGTTGAGCAGTAGATCATCTGGCCAGACACAAGTGTGACCCACATCGCGAATGTTCTGTATGAACATAGCCACATTTTTGTGGGACTTCACGGAAAAGGTGGGAATGAAATCAGCTGCAGGAAAATTACTTACAGTTGCCATGTTAGCTGAGACTGTCGCAGTCACATTAGTGACAGAGTCAGTATTAGGTGTCACTGATGGCACATTGGTTACAGGCGTGGAACTAGCCACAGGTACTGGCTTCCAGTGTCTATTTCAAGACGCGGTTTTGCTCAAGTAATTCTTGATTTTGTGTGAACAATTGGTGCATTTGTGCATTTATGGCTTTGAGCGGGTCTTGTGAGACAGCTGCCTCTTCAGGAGGATCTCTCCCTTGAGGTTTTTCCTTTGGCATGTTTACAAATTTAAGGGACGCTACTGACCAAAAGAAAACATAATTGCTACAAAAAATAATGGTCACAAAGTTTTGCTAATCCAGCGGCGGATGACTCATGACATTACTGTTTGAAGCCACGCTGTGACTTACATAGTAGTGGGGTTGGTGCAACGCATTGGTGGCGGCGACGGTGTGTGGAGTGGCGGCAGCGGGTGACGTGCCGGCGGTGGTCATCAGTACAGACTGGCGGCTGCTGGATCCACAGGCTGCGGCCAATGCGATCGCGGCAGGCGATGCTGTGCTGACTGATACACGGCGTAGGCCCCTCAGCAATGGCTGCTGTGATGGGCGACGGTGGGCTGTAAATACAAACCGTGCTTTTGTTTTAACAAAGCGTTTCATTAATTTCCCCACTGACCATACAGCATAGGTTTTTCATACTATATAATAAAAAGTTTATTGATCAAAAACTATGGGTGTTACAAAAAAACTGAGGCTGTATTTGGATTCAGCTCATAAAAAGCAATATAGTACAAAAAGTTTTCCAAAAAACATTTTTTGTTGGCCTGTATTATGGATCCAAGTATATGTCTTATCAATTTCGTCACTTTTACTTGTGCTTTCCATTTACTGTGCGATGAGAATAGGGCACTTTTGTAAAGCGTGAATGTTATTTTTTTTACCTGTCAGAAAAAGTATATGTTGTATGGTTGACAGAATGGAGTACACATTAGCGAAATTACTTTTAATGAACACGTTGGTATTCCAATTTCATCAACAACCACACCATTGTATAAGAAGTGATAAGCCATCTCCATCCCATGAGTCATTACTGTACAGAAATGGCTCCATTTCCATCTAGGGTGAAAAAACTTTTTCCAAATATGATGATGTGTATCTTTTGTGAGCTGTCCATACTTTGTGCTGATGTGTACACATTATGATGTTATTCCATTGATGGATTTATGTCTTGGAATCAAAGACCAAATCTGCCACAGGCTTCATGGATACAAACAAAAACTGCTAGTTTTTCAGAAAGTGTTACTCTGTACTGGGATGGGTATGGGTGCACAGGCACACAATTACAAAACAGTTATCACAGTAGAGGGACCAATTGAGAAGCAGAGAAATGATTAAAGATAAATATTAAATGATCAATTCATTGGCGTTCGATTAATTTACAGAGACTAGAAAAAAAAAAATGGATATCTAGTTACTACACAAGCATTGTGACAGTGGGTAATGGTTGCAGCAGCCTCATTGCTGCCAGAAGGTTTTGAATACATAGCCTCAAACAACTGGTGCGATCCACAGAATGCAGAAGCATCTTGTCAGCAAATACATCAGCATGAATGATAGGTTTACATTTCATGCTTTATTGGAAACACTGAAAACAGCAACCTTCTTTCAAGGTGTAATGGAATTAAAAACATTAGCTGTCAGTGGTCAATGATTTATATAAATGGGGAAAGCTGGAAATTTGTGCTGGACTGGGATTCAAACACAGGTCTCCTGTTTATTAGGCAGATGCGCCAATCACTGAGCCATCCAGACATAGTTGTCAACGCAACTGCATGGGCTACCCTACCACACCTCCCATCAGATCCAAATTCATAACTCATCAACACACTACAGATGTAGTGCTCCTTGACCATTATCTTCATTACCCATGTTATTTTGCTGTTTCCCATAAAAGTTCGAGCTTGGTGTGCATCTACACTGAAGGGATCATTGCCCATCCTCACCTTAATTATATATATGCTGTATCTGTTCTTTTGCACATCTGTCTGTCTCTCTCATTTTACACTATTTATATGATCGTCATCTCTTTAGCTTACTGAGAGCTGATGAGCAGTTGACTCAAGTGACAAGCTGATGTGCACAGTGAATATTTTGAAAGAGTTATTAAGCCTTTCCAAAAGTCTCCAAGATGAAATGACATTAGAATTGGCGTTGTCCACCTAGTCAGATTTCGCAACAAGTGCCGTACTACTTAAAGTACCAGTTTGTTTCAATAATTACACGTCGATAATTCTCATGTTAACATTGTGATATCGTAGGGCGTTCGCTTGTGTGAAACAACGGAGGTAACATGGTCAGATGGAAAAAGACCATAAACCACTAATTACATTTTGGATAGTTTATCACAAATAGAAGAAATATCTTCAGTTGCAGGGAATGATTCTGTATGTTAAAAGTATGGTCTAAGACAGAATTATTACATCATTCAAATATCATCGTTTTTCAATATGGTATAAATACACAAATCTTCAACTCACTTTTACCGGAAATGCATTTTTCGGATTTATGCCCAAAGTCCATCAAACTCCTCAATTTAACTAAAGAACATGACAAAATCATTGAATATTCGACGCCCAACCAAATACAATTACTTTACACATTGTATTTACACTGATGAGTGAAAAATATTATGACCATTTGCTTGATAGCTTGTTTCTCCATCTTTGGAACGAAATACATCACTGATTTGGCAGATCATGAATCCAACAGTTTGTTGATTGGTTTGTGGAGGTAAGTGGCATTAGATGGCTACTCACAGGTCACATAATTCATGTAAATAACGGGACGCTGATTTGCGTGTGTGGTGATGGTGCCCGATGATCACCCAGATAGGTCCCATAGGATTTACATCTGGCTAATTTGGTCGCCGAGACATCAACGTGAATTCACTATAATGCTCCTCAAACCACTGTAGCACGGTTCTGGCTCCAAGACAAGGACAACTATACTGTTGCAAAATGACAAAGCCATCGGGGGAGACATCAAGCATGAAGAGCTGCAAGTGATTCACAGCTGTCAGCGTGTCTTCGATTACTGCCACAGGTCCCATGCAAGTGCAGGAAAATGTCTCCTGTAGTGTAAAACCGACCTCACTAGCCTGCATCTGTGTCACGCTGCATGTTTCGAGCTGCCATGCACCTTGATTTAAGCAGTTGTGGAGACGAACATCAGCCTGATGTCGCTAAGGGGTGATTCAGTCAAAGAGCTGACACGTTTACAATGATCAATGGTTGAATCCCGATGGTCCTGTGTCCACTGCAAATGTAACTGACCATGTCGTTGGGTCAACACGTGATCACATAGGGATGGTCTGCTGTGGAACTCCATGTTCAACAGTGTACAATGAATGGTGTGCTCCGAAACACCTGTGTGTGCACCAGCATTATGCTCTTTCAGCACAGATCACCATCTAGCCAACTTTACAGAGCAGACAAGCCTCTGAACCTCACATTTTGTGTAGAGTCATGAATGTTCAAGCAGTGGTAGTTTCACCATCCTTTTACCTCTTTTCATAGATGTTCATGAAGTAGCACATGAACATTTGACCAGTTTCGCCGTTTTTGAGATATTCGTTTACAAGCTTTGTGTAATAATAATCTGTTCTTTGTGAAGCCCCTGATCTCAATGGGTTTTCCCATTTTGAACCCATATCTTTGCTAGGGTGATCCCCATCCATCTCTCTTGTGCTTACATACTTTTCGCTGCACGTCACATGCCCGCAACGTCACCAGGCAGCATCCAACAGTCCGGGAGGGCGAGTGGTCATAATGTTTTGTCTCATCATTGTACATTGGAGTTTATTCCCTTGACATTATTGCTACATTCTCACTGAAAACTTTAATTTCCACCCCAGTAATGGAAACTGTCATTGTATACTCTCAATATCCTTTTTGATGTCCTCACCAAATACTACTCTTTGCAAACTGTTGTTGACTTTATTTATTTCTACACTCTGTGGAATTGGTTACAGAATTCATGAGACCAACTGACTCATTATTATGCTGAACTGCACAGTTCTAACAGTTCTGGTGCTGCTGTCTCTTGAAACAGCATGACATGCAATGAGGCGAACTGCCACCAAAGCATTGTCTATAGGCATGAAGTCGAAAAATTACCGGAAAATTGTGAGACTGTTTTAGATAACATGGGAGACAATACTGCTGCTGATTTATTTATCTCTTACATTTATCTGCTATGTCAATAAACTAAAGAAAAAACACTATTTAGTATGCACTGTACTAATAGAAATGAGTTGCATCTTAAAATGATGACACTACAAAACAAGTATTTTTTAATAAAACAAAATAACCATAATTCTCATGAATTAGCAGGATAAAATGCACTTTTAGAGTCAAAATGGTCTGTGTCTACATTCAGTCCACAGTTGTACTGAAGGAGCATTACAAGATTACCATAAAAGTATGCAAAAGTAGCAAGCAATAGGTGTAGATACATAACAAAATCCAGTTAACAAAACATTCAGTGCCACAATCAAGTCAATACAATTGACAAAAGCAAAGAAAGCAGGCATTAACAAGAGTGCAGATCAAATTTCTCATCTTTAGATGTAAAGGGTACAAAATCAAGGTAGCGTCACAATTTACGGGGCAGATTTTATCCTAGGATTTCTTTACTGATTGTTCCTCTGAATGCTAGTGGTTCTTTCACAGAAGAGGTAAAAATTTTATCTCCAGTGAGATTAGAACTGAAAACTAATGGACTCTTCAGCTTAAAGGGTGTACACTTTACCCCTAAGTTAGCACACACGTGCATCATGCAGTGCTCCATTGTCACCCCACTAATGGCTAACACAAAGAATGCAAAATGTACCCGGCAAAGTAAGCTGCAGCTCGTTTTGGAAAGAGCTTCCTGGACAGAAAACCATAAATCTGCTACCTCTATATCATCCCTTAAGTGAGAATAATTCAGAATATTTAATTTAAATTACAAGGAAATATCGAGTTATTTCACCAGGATAATTCTGAACCAACCCAGGAAGTAAACTGACAGTTGTATAGTTGTCAAATATGTTCTACAATGTTGCCAGTTCTCCATTAGACTAGTGATAGGCAGACTACTTTAGCTCAGCTGGTACAAATCTTGAGTTGGCTATCATCGGAGAAGTGTGCCTTTAGGAGATGCAGTGCCACTTACTCCTATTGCATTGACTGGCAGCCAAAATTCCAAGTATAGGTCAATGAGATTTATTTGCATATCTGTAACTATGATTTGGGACTAAACCATAGTTATGAATAATATCCAGATATACTGATCGCATCTCGAACATCATAAACGGAGACCAGAGAAAATTATTTCATCGGTTACCCTCATTAACAAATGTCATAGATATTTTTGTTTTTCTGCATTAAGGAAATTGCAAACTACAAAACTAATTCACAGGAAGCAATTCCCTTCTTTAGCATTGCCAGATGCTATTAAATCTCTGTTGGTCCATCATGGCCGGGGGAAATTGGCTGGTTAAGTAATTTCCAATGACAATAAAATTCACCAACACCATGTACTTTAAGATATTATGTTATTTTATTGTGAAGACTACCAGTTTCTGCATTTCATTATGCTATCTTCAGCCCCCATACACATCTATCTAAATAAACGAGCTTGTCGTATAGCACCATAAATCTCTGGAAATTGTGAATTCAGTCGTTACATTCGAAGACGTAATAGGACCTCATTGAGAGCTGAGTTGAATTATTGCTTTTATTATTTTATAATCCTGTTAAGCTGTATAGTAACAAAAAATATGTGTTCATGACCATTATAGTTTATGTTCCTGTTCAGGATCAGTAGCTTCTTCACTGTTTAAGTCTCTCTAGAAGTTTGCTGCTGCTACAGTTGGTTTCTCCATTATTGACAAAAATGAAATATCTTCAGGGAGTCTTGTTGATTTTTTAATGAACTTAAAGAGTATAAAGACCTTAAAATATGATTTTGAAGCTTTGATTGACCCATCACTGCCAAAGTGCATCCTCGCAAATGACTGCAACTGGAAACGAAATTTCCCTTGTGGCTTTGATGAGAAGTTCATTAAACTTTAATTCCAATCTTTAATAATCTCACTTCCGCCAATGACTTGAAATGGCTCTGGTTTCTCCCTGCATTGTTTAATGACTAGGACATTCTCTTCCTTTGAATGTACAGTTTCCCTCTTCTTCAACTTTTTTTCAGCAAAATGTGTGACAAACATATTCAAAGTGATTTTGCTAACCATGTGCAAAAAGTGATCATAACAAAGTTTGTGTTTTGCCCTCCTGCAGCATCAGAAAAAAAAAATGTTTTCATAATATTCTTGAAGACTTCAAGCTTCTTGAACATAAAGTCATGGATTAATGAGCAAACTTAGTTTGGATCCTTCTTTCCTTAGAACTCCATAAAATAGTAATAAGCACTTGAACCTTCATTATGGCAGTGTACTTTAAGAACAAACATCCAGAGGAGTCATTTATGAAACTGTGGATTCACTCCCAGTTTTGGTAATGGAAGGTTCTGTGCATAATCACATTCTAAGCACAGCAGTCATCTGATTTACAATGTGCTATAAGCTGCTTTTTTTCTGCATAATAGCCCTCAACATATTGTTTGTGCAACTCTAATCTACATTCAAGCTCCTTGTTTTTATCACATTTAAGCCTTGTAGTACTTTCAGAACAAATGTCACAAATGTCTGACCTAGGTTGTTTGAATGCAAAGTTCAATGTTTTGAAGAACTTATAATGTGCATGATACTTCATACTAACTTGACTACCGTATTTTGCCCAGTTGTACTCTTTAAAGAGGGTGAATAATATACTGATACTTAAATTTGGGTTCTCAAAATACAACTTGCTTAATTTTGATGCTGCATAATGTGAATTTGTGTAAGGAATTGTTACAGAGTGCTCCTTAATACATTCCCAAATCTCCTTCCCTATTTTATGGGGTCTATTTTCATGCTTACCCATTCTTTCTTCAAAGCTATCACCTTGCAGAACCTTCTTCTGCACAATCCTTAAACGCTTTTCAGAAATGTTCAGCACATGAAGGAGCAAATTTCTGCACATAGGCACTTTACAACCTCAGTCATAAAATGAATACACCCATACATTTACTCTGTTCTTGGTTCTGGGCATCTTCTTTATTTCTTTAACATCCTTTCTCTCCACACATCCTGTTGAGATTTATTACCACAATGATAAAAGAGATTTAATAATGTTCCTTGGATCTCATCCGTCACTATTGCACTACACTCTTTTGGACAACACCGATCTACAGGCTTAAATCTTTTTGCTCCCACAACCATTCCTTTCTTGTTTCTATAGCTTTCCACATTGTTTATTCTCTTCTTTTTGTCTGTAAAGTCATTTTCAACTTCATTACCACTCACTTCACTCATTATATCATACAACTTAACAATCAATGCAACTCACAGTCGACACATGAGCTATACACAGTAAACAAGGTGACAACTGCCTGTTATGCACTGCCTTCTTAAGATGACTCCTCAGCTTACCCGAAAGTTGTGAGACGAAATTTTCAGAGTCAGTAATTCAAATGTGGGGGGTATCAATTTAGCACTTTGACAGAAGAAAAGGGTGTAAAGCACAATTAGGCTCATAGTCCATCACACTCCTCAATTGAAGACTTCATAACAAAAATGACCCTTGTCAAAAATCTTCATTTTTCAGGAGAGCGAAAAAATGTAAATAAAAACTGAATCTCTCTTCAGATGTTGCTTGCTGTTCAAGTAACGAAACAATTAAGAGGTCATTTCATTCTGCCCTCTCTTGGTAACTCATTCGTGACATGTAAGCATTATTACTTCATCATTGTCAAGGTTGCAAGTGCCAAAAACATAATACCATAGCTGTTTTGCATGAAATATTGCATTAGTTGTTAGCTGAGGTACAGGAATGTTTTGCATGTTACTGAAAGATACAACTTTCACTAACCCCTTTTGAGATTTCTGCATGAAGCGTCTTTTAGTACATAAAAGGCTTTCACTTTTCTGAAGTGAACTTCTTTTTTGAACTATCAATGTGGATTCGAGTAGCAGCAGGTATCTGCTTCTCTAAACCATCACAGATAGAAGAAGTGTCAGACTGAGGATACCCAAATGATATACTGAAGGTACTGAACACTTCTTAGTAGAATTTATGGGATACATTATTATGATGTTCGTCCAGAAAAACTTAGTGTGTTTTCTTCACAAGGTTTCAGGCAGGTACCTATTGGACAAATTCTTATGGAATGAGTAATGAGAAACCATTGGTTTAAATAAAGGTATGTAATTTTCAACAAGGACTCCAAGTAGCCCATGAACTGCACAAGGACTGTTCTAATGCCTACCTTTAATATCCTTTGCAGAACTGTTGTTTGTGAGCAGATGCCATTGAAAAGTGCATAGTCAACCTTCAGAGATAGTGTGAAAAGCCATGAATACCTCTCTACAAACAGATAACTCTGTTGTAGTAACATCACCAGTCTGTCAGACTTTATAATAAAAGGAAATTGTGTGTCTAAAAGGGGTACTGGACAGTGAACAAATGCCATCATCACAACTTGCACCCTCTTCACACACTACTTTGTGTGATCTTCTTTGTTTTGCATTATTAATAGTGATAAGACCAGCCAAATAGGAGTCTTGTGCATTTTTGACTACTTGCTATACAAGGTCTGAGAAAAGCTGTTGCTTTGTTCAGTTGTTGTTGTTTGAAAGCACTGCAGTCATTTGCATCTGCAACCAAAGGTCACATACCCAGCTACCCATAAAGAAAAGCAGATGGAAAAATTTACTGGTGGAAATAAAGAATGTAAACAGTGCTTACCTGCAATCTTCTCCAAAACATTATTTCACGATAACACTTTAACCAACACTTTCATGTGTTCCTTGCCTATCAGATTTTTCTTCTTCATTACCTTTTTGATTCTTTCTTGGTGTTTCTGATGTTTATGCTATTGAACACAGTCTTTGGAATTCTTTACTGACGCAGAACTGTCACTTGCCAAAGACTAGAAATAATCCAACAATTTCTACGAAGGTGACAATGAACATTCAGGTTGCATTGTCACCTGCTTTCATACAAAAATAGCCCTTGTCAAATGACAAAGACTGTTTTTATCGTAAATTATTTTGTTTCACTAAAGGCTGTTTTTGTAGAACCATCACATTTCTGAGCCGCAATAACTCAGTACAAGGGACATTTCTGCCGTGTCTCAGTTGAACAAATTGTGAGTCTTGGGGACAGCTACAAGATTGAGCTGAAATCGTGAAAATGAAAAAAACTGACAACAGTTGTTTTTGTTATGAAGTCTTAAATTGCAAATTTTTTAAAGTAGGCGGTTGAAATTACACATCAAGGGGTAAAAATAGATGATGGAGCATTGGCTCAGATTCACAGTGAATCCACCAGTCAGTAGGGGGTTCACTACACTTTATTGAGCACACTATATGGCACATAGTGCTACCAAGAGATGAGTGATTCTGTACTTCCTTCCTACAATCACTCTGTTTTCTAACTATCCCATCCTTAGTTTGTAAGAAAAAAACAAACTGACACCTAATCAAAGTTATGACAAGGTCATATAATAGGAAAAACATGGTGAACTAACAAGCAGCAGTGGTGGTTTTTTTTTTTTTTTCTTCAAAATCAGACACTCCCAACTTTCTGAGAACATTCTTAGAATTATCTCAAATTAATTCACTCGAGATATAATTAACATTAAAAGCTCAGACCCACAAAATTTCAGTCACCTGTTTTGCTTTAATGACTTCAAGATTCTGAACTTTGAAAATATAAGTTTACTGCAGTATTTTTTGTGAATGAGACAACAAGTCTCGCTACTTAATTCAATCAGTAATTAAGATGTCAAATGATTCAGAATCATAAAATATGTATTTCAAGATGTATGCCATTCTAGTAATTAGGGGATTTCAGAAACCATGTAATAATGTTGCAGATACTTTTGTGGATTATTAACCTGAAACATATTTTACAAACCAAAGAATAGTAAAGTCTTAAGCTCCATGCCAAACAGTCAAATCTAACCTTACAGAAATTCAAAGCATTATGTAATTTCAGAATCCACATCATATTCTCTCACCTGTCTTTATATAGCTACCCCTACCCCAAAATCTGCAGTCCGCCCCTAAACAGTACACTGGTAAGATCTCTATGTTGGATTGTATTAGACTAGTGCACAGACAACATGTATGTGTCAGTTCATGTTAAAAGTTTGGAGCCAACAAGCACAGAGAGAACATTAAAGTGTTGGCTTGGCTGAAAATCTGAATATTGTTAATCTGACCATCACAAGTTTGGGTCGCTTACAGTGAAATCCTGTGACACAAAATAATACAAGTGACTAATATGTCTGTAAAGATTACGAAATTTGTGGAATTTATGGTGGCATCAAATGAATCTCAGGTGAACTAGATGACATCCATTCTGAAAGTGTTAATGATCTGCAAACTATGTGTGCTGGATAGTGTTATGTATACTTGTAACCATACTGTAAATCTTTTCAAGTGGACTGATGCAATCATATTTCTGTCATTCTATGTTCTGCTACTTTGAACTTTAACCAAGTCTGTGACACTGCTTAGTAGTCAGGTGAGTCTCCTTCCTTACAAGATCACACAGAATGAAATGTGCTCCCATTTACCTGTACACACTGAGAACTGCAGAACTGGAACTGGCCACCAACTACGAAACAGTGTAAATATTTTGGAATGAACAACCTTTAAAACTAATTTTGTGTGTAGTTCACAGCATTTGGATCTCTCTTACTTGACATCACTTCTCAATACAATATTTCTGTTCAACAAGATATAAGACACCAAGACCCTTAAAAACTGAATACAACAAAACAATAGGTGACTGGAATGACATCCCTGATATATTACAAACATTGAGAACAGAAATGAATGATTTCCTTGGTATAAATGAAACACTCCTTTCACATGTTATTCTAAAACTGAAATTAATGTAGAAAAAGTTCAAAGAAAGTTACATTATGGAAAATAAACAGGTAACAGCAAAACGGTGGTTAGTTCTCAAGGAACATAAGATACACACAAAAGAGTGGATGGATTTTTGTATGCTGATGAAACTTCGTGTGCAACAGATCATTCCAGGGAGTTTGGAAGGCACAAACAATAATTGCCTAAGCCATCAGGAAATGGTATGATTATTAGATAAAATGTGTTGAGACATAGAATTACTGTAAAATTAGAACACACACAGTACTCAGTTAGGGAATGTTGGTCATAATGTATCACAGATGGTACCATTTGAAGATGATCTTGATATACCAGAGAGTGGTTTAGAGGCTTCCTAAAATGTTACATAATACATCTATGATGATAAAAGGAAGGAAAGAAGATTATGATAAATTGTTCCATTGATGATGTCGTCAATGGAAATGACATACAAGCTCAGATTGTAGAATATAGGGAAGGAAATTGTTCCTGACATCCTCAAAGGAACCAGCCCATCGTTTTTCCTTTTAGGGAAATCACCTAAGACTGGATGGCCAGACAAGGATTTGAGCCACCATCCTACCAAATATGAGTCCAGTGCCTTGCCACTACATCATATTGCTTGATACCCCCCCCCCCCCCCCCCATGTGTAAACTATGTAGTATACAACTTTTAATCCCATATCAGTAATCCCATTTGTGAAATGGGGGAAAGACACCTTGTTTTTTCACAAAGTATGATACATCAAATGCATAAGTATTCACCTTCTTGATACACAGTTTATATAACAGTCATTATTCTTATAATCATTCAAAAAGAGATCTGATGCTTTTGATAATGAAATATTAAATGTAACTGTATCTCTTTGGAAGTAATTTTGGTCATATTGATACTGTACACATATCTTTGTAACACGAAGATCGATGTATTCAAAAATCTCTGAACTGTGGCTTCCTGTATCACTGTACTTGTTGATTTGTGTGCAGAACTGTAGAACAAGTTCTTGAGTACATACTCTATGGTCAAGTCTTGAGCCTGGGGCAGTGCAATGAAGATAGAATGAGATACAAGCAGCCATGACAAGCTGTACTGCATACTGATTTCTGTAATTTACTTCATGGGAAATGTTTTTGTTGATGTTATGTGGAAGAAATTGACATTCATTAAACATCTAAAGTGAAAACAGAGTTTTGTACCATGCAATAATTTCACAGTACTTATGTCAAAGACAGCAACCCATTCCTCTCTTCGGAAGCAAGGTAATCGATCTATACAACCCACCAAAGTAGAATTCTACATCAACAACACAAAATTTAAGTAACTTTTATTGTTTTTAACATCCACCTGCACATTTTCTATTATCACACAAATGGTCACATTGTTTTTAGGTGCCTGTCTTGCAAATATTTGTTTGTCATTAGGCAACTGAAGTCACTAGAGCAAGGGGGTGGGTTAAAGGCTCTGACACTGAATGGCTGCAAAATAACAATCTGAAACTTCCATCTGCTGCCACATCTTATGACAAACATCTGCAAACAACTCTACTGAAATGTGAACAGCCAAATTGAAGGTGATCAGAATTCCTTTTGGAGTGTGTTCTTGCACTCAGTTAAGAGACAAATCAAACTGCTGTATTTTTCTCTGGACATTGTGAACACATAGTAATCTAACTTATTTAGGCATTCATCAGAAACGTTCATAATCCAACTTACTTATGTATTCATCAAAAATGTGGTGGCGCAGGAGGAAAAAAACACTTTAAGCATTCTTGAAGTGTCTGGACTACCTCATCAGACTTATGCACTAACTCAAAAACACACATGTTAAAAGAGCTTATTGTTTGGACAGGCAACACAGGCAACTGAACACTTGCTGAGAAATGACCACAGTGGAAGCTAAATGATAGGTAACACTGAAAGCATTCAAAGATGATATTCCTTAAAATCAGCATTCTGTTATCCAAAACTTATTGCATATAATTTTTACACATCATAGTTTGAATTTTCATTTACTGTTGCACTAGACATTTTGTCATTCACTGCCAGAGAGCAGCATGTATGAATGTTCGCACAGTATTATATGTCCCATTTTACTACTCCTCAAAAGCTACATTTCTCTTGGTCAACACAACAGTTGAATGCAGCAGTGCTCCACAAGGACAAAGCTGGCATACTTTTGCGATGGAACAGGAATTTATCCAACAACACAGCAGTAACAGAATCCTGATTTGATGCCTGCTGTGGATTGCAGTCCCACGTAGATTTCAGCCAGTGAGCTATTGCTTTGTAAACTCAACATGGTTGTTATTCATAAGTAATGACCAAGGATGTTGCCAACATAAATTCAAGGATTACAGCTAAGTTTTCTCATCACAACACCTAAACAAGAAGTCCAACAACAGTGTTTTGCATTTGACATTTTTACTACAAAATAACAGATCAAAAGATAACTAAAATCTGCCAGTAAATAGCATAGAGCTGCATTTTAATAATGTTCAGCTAATGCAGTTCTTCAAAACTGATAATTCTCAAATTAAAACAAAATTTGTAAAAGACATACAATCTCAAAATATTTCTGAACTTCATCCACTTCTAAACTAAAAGACATTAGAACACACTTCCACAATTCTGATTAAGTCTACATGCTGATTTCCAGTATGACAGAGGGACAAAATAAGTTCAAAGTGAATGTTCAATCAGCATGAAGTTGATAATATGCAAGGAAACATAACCTACATTGATATTATTTCTGTATTTTTCTAGTGTTGTTGTGTGGGTTTCAGTTCCACTAGAAATTAATTTATTATTAATTATCAACACCCTCAAGAAGTAAATGTATTGAGGAGTAAGTGTAAGAATTCCTCTTGTCTCAGCATGATGTGCAACTGTCTATTTCACACAATATTCGCATTGGTCACTTCTGCTAAATAAATGTTTTACTGAGTAACTGCATTGCTCCAAAACACTACATTTATGTTCTGTCTAATATGGTTAAGTTTGGGACACTGATTAAATATGTGTCATCTGCCAACTCCTGTTTCCCATATAGTGAACTGTTCTTTTCGCATTCTCCAGTGAATCATCATATTATGGTACACAGCAGAATGTTTGGTTATTGTGTACTAAGTGCCAAATAACGTAGAAGTTTAGCAACTCACTAAGATATTTCCAAGTGCTATTGTACAGCTTAAATAATTGATCTTAAGCCTCAATTATTTGAAGGACAAAAATAAACTGAAATGTCAGTGATGGAAATTATCACAGATATTGAAGTGTACAACTATTACAAAATATCTGCAGTAAATTCTCAGTGAGATTTATTCTGAATAACAGCTTCGTGGCTCAGTAGGTTAATGCCAGAATACAGATGTCAGGCCCTGGCTACAATTCACAGTCAGCCCTAAGATGTTTTCTCTTACTTCTTTCAGCACTGCCAAGTATACATTAACATGAAAAATGCCAAGCTGCATCATGGTTCAGAATCCATGTTAAACTGTAGGTCCCAGCATGAGTGGCAGGATCAGCCCTTTCAAAGGTCTAGATCATACCATCTCCGATGCTACCATACCTAGTAAAATATGGTGATGCACAATGCTGCCATCAAAATTTTTCATTACTTATCCAATGACATAAAATGTCCGATTGACAATTTTAATAGTTAGCAGCCTTTTATCAATGATTATACCCAAAGTGTTTAATAAAACAATACTTTGGAAATTATAGTAATCATAAAAACTATTGATTTTTTTTCCAAGATTTGAGATAAATCATTGGAAAGAATAATTTTTCTTACAATAAATCAGTTTTATTACGATTTATTCACATTTTTGGTAAAGAACAGTGACACATGTAATAATAAAAAACGCACTAATATGATACAGATATTTCATAAATATATATGCATCTGTCTAAGTATTTGTTCCTTATATTTTCATGAATTGCTTACTTCTTTCAATAAACAAAGAATTTTACTGGCTGTGACAATTGTTGTGGAAACTTCTTTAAGACTTCTTCCAAGTGACACTGAGATAACACTACTTTAGTATTGTATGGAAAGAAAATGAGAAATCAAAATAAAAAGGAGAAATATTTATGGCACCAAAAATAGGAGTATAAAAAAAATAAGTATATGGGAAATATCAATTTTGTAAATTATTATAGCATCACATTATTTGTGAAACTCAGTAAGTTATGATTTAATATAAAGATTGTGAAAGATATGGAAACTGGTCTCTTCCCACGGTAAACAATATGAATACCTGGAACATAAGTAAATGAAATTCTCATTGAGTGTCACAGCACCTTACAACAATACCGAGATGCATGATTGTTGAGACAAAATAAATGCCATACAAAACTGAAGTTCATTCAGTAATGGAAAGAAACAATCAAAGATCTGTAAGAGCCATGTTTCATTGATGTGACAAGGGAGGGAGGGAGGGAGGGAGGGGAGAAGAGGGGAAGTTATATTGCACATGTTTCAAATCCAACAACAATGGATAACATTCATATTCAATACAATATCCAGAAGTTAAACAAAGCAATGAAAACCATGTGGTTTCAAATGACTGCTGAAAAAATTGAAGAGGAAACAATACTTAGAATACAAGTAAACTGTTGCAGAATGGGTATTATATAACATTAAGCTAAGACTGTCACAGAAAATATGTGAGGAGATTATTGTCCAAGGAAGGAGAATTCATATAATGTTCCATTTAAGTTCCATATGAATGCCACATTTTAAAAAGTTGATGAAATTTAGTTGTGTGCATCACAAAAAATGGAAGAGCTAAACAATTTGTTTTTAGTTGGCACATTAACACAGTCCACAGGGACTTTGGAAAGTCAGTTACACATGTCAACCAACGCAAAGACCACTGTGCACCAAAACTGGTGCACTGTCAGAAGAGAGCGAACATTCTGGGTCTCTTGCAGTATGGATAACAGATGAATCTTGGTGTAGTACAGCAGTGGTACAGCAACTATAAATGTATTCAAAATTTGAAGCACACTGGACAGTGCGATAATCACGAGCAAAATGTCTAAACTGCCCATAGATTCAGCACAAAATTCAGGCTGTATACAGACCAAATGCAATGTCAATGTCACACCCAGCCACAGTGAAATGAAACCAACTATTTAACCATGGCCACACAGATGGGATGACGCCGACTGTAGAGTCATTATCTTGCACCATGTGATTTCCATCTTTTTGGCAAGCGAAAAGAACATATTGAAGGAAAGAGATTTTCCAATGATGAAGACTTTCACACAGTGATTCTCGAATGTCTCCATGACCAAGGTGCAAAATCCTATTGTCGAGGAACTGAATGACTGGTAGAACATTCCAATTACTGTTTATGTAATTTTTATGACTATGTTGAAAAATATTGTCATGTATCTGTATCACTTTGAAGAATAACAGTCAATAACAGATATTTGGCCTGCCAAATATGTAACTTACTTTTTGGTGTCCCCCCCTATTTTCAGCACCATACATTTCCAACATGTTACTAACATTCAAATTATGATTTTTTTACAATTTTAAACATGGCTGTGAGCCAGAAATCATACAAGGATATGATTTGTATAATATAGCCAACCGGTTGAAATAACATTTAATGTGATCTGGTGCCGACGCTGATTATGGGTGTCTTCATCAGACTCAAAACCCTTAACATACAGGAAAACCAATAATCATGTAGTTCAAGATGACGTCTAGTGAAGTTATAAGTAGTAATTGAGTCAATAAAAGATACAGTTCTGCTGTGAAAAAAGGAATCTGTGGGAACTGTAATACTGAAATTGTGTAACTAAACAAAGACCTTTCAAGTCTACAAAAAAATCATGACATTTTGCAACTAACAAATAAAAACTGTAAGCTGAAGAAATTCCATCATGTTACAAACGATAAAACACGGTAATTGCAGAATGATAATCTGGAGAGTTATGAGTAACTGAAGCAAAGTGTCCAACAGGTAACAAACTTAGCAAATGGAATTATGTTCACAGATATAAACAGGTACAATGTACTGACAACAAATAGTGGTGGTTACAATAAGGATGACAGACTTTGTAAATAGTGTGTGAATAGAAGAACAAACCAGTCCACAAAAGAATAATACAACTGAAATCAATATACGGCGCCTAACAGTAGTGAAGTTGTAGAATCAGATGGAAAAAAGAGAATCAGCGAAGTCAACAAACCATGTAAGCAATGTGAATTTAATGGCAACTTACTTGGAAATCAACAATGAAGTGCAATGTACTTTAGTTAGCTTATAGAAATGGAAGAAAGCTAGCTGATGGTGTACAAAGCTTGAACCATAACATCCAAGTTAGCAGTGTGGTGGAGCCAGGTGTGAGAATGAAAAACATCATAGTGGACACAGATTTAGATGCACAATGTTGCATGACCATGATTTTGTTGTTAGTATAACAGGTACAAATGAAGTGGCATGTAGTGAAGCCAATATTTGTATTGGAGGTCTGACTAAGTTTCTAGAACAAAACAAACACAAAAATACCATTGTTGCTACAGTTCCACATCTTCATGATTTAGCACACAAATTGTGTGTTAAGAAAGAAATAAGAAAAACAGTTGCAAGAACTAAGTTATTATGATCAAGATATGAAAAATGTTTGATTCTGGATATTGATACATTAGATACAAGCATGCACACTAAACATGGATTACATTTGAACTATGAGAGTAAACTTTTTTTTTTTTTTTGTGAAAAATTACAAAGATTGATTACAGAAAAGATTGAACTGAGTAGTTTAATATGTGAAAATAGTTCAACAGCGAGTGAACTTTTTTAGTGCAAATCAGCCTTCAGTGTGCACACAAAAAAGCAAAACACCACAGACAGAACTAAAAACGATGAAAAATTTAAAATAATATTCCAGGATGTCCAGTACACCACAAAGTAAATAGAACAAGTTGATGAATTTCTAGGAGAGAGTAAACCTTACTTATATATTGTGAATCAACCTGGATGCAAGATGAAAGAGATTCATAGTTTTAACTTCAATAATTACAAATCTGTGAGTAAGATGTACAAGGGTGGTGGTGCAGGCATGATGCTACAAATAACAACCAGTGTGAAAACACTGATCATCTTCGTGAACTCACTGTGGAGATGTCCTTTCAATCACCAGCAATAAAAATAAAGACAGGCAAAATCAACTTCATAATCATAAGCCTATATAGATCACCAAATAGTGGTGTAGATGACTTACAACTATTAACAAACAAAAAGCAGATTATAATAATAGGAGATGTCAACATAGACTCTTTAAACTATAATGTAAATTATCTTCGGTATTCTGACTTGTTACATTGCTACAGCCATATCCATATAAATTTGTTACCAATGATAATAACACCTGACCCACAATCTGGTACTAACTGTGTTGTAACTTGAGGAGGACATTGCATGCAGAGACTGGTACAAGATAAACAAATCAGCTGATATTAACGAAAAGTACAGCCAGTTCTATGAAATTTTTAACCACAGTTTTAATTAGACATGTCTAGTAATAAACTAGTGAAATCAAAGTACACAAAGAATCTTAAAATTGAGCCAGAAATCCACAAATAAAAGGAAAATACAAAAAACCTATATGTGCTGTTCATAGATACGAAATACCAGTACTTCCTAAGGTACATAAACGCCAGAAAAACATACAAGAAATCCCTGGAGATTCTAGAAGCACAATATTATGCTGAACAGATAAGTGACTCCAGTAATGTTAATGAAACAGCTTAGAATATAGTAAGCAAAGAATGTGAAAATAAAGAGAATCCAAGATGCAGTAATATAGCACTAGAAGGAAATTGGTGAGTGAGCAAAAGACAGTGTGCGAGGCCTTCATAAAACATTTTGATAAGAGAAGTAAAGAAGAAACTGAACCACACTACAAATAAACTCAGTAAAAATGAGTAGTTCAAATAACTAGGAGCATGGGTTTCAAAAAGGAAGATCCGCAAAGACCACAGTAGCAACTTTTATTCACGAACTGTTAAACAGACTGAACAAAGGAAACAAAGTCATTGTGACTTTACTTGATTTGTCTAAGGCTTTCAATTCTATGAATGATGCAGTACAATTATCCAAATTAGAAACTTATGGCCTAAGAGGAGTAGCACTAAAGTACTTCAGTCTGTGTCACCAAGATACAAGACCATGTACTAAACTGTCGCAACAATGTAAGTAAAAATCTTAACAGTAAAATCAGCATACAAAACTCTTAACTGCGGAATTCCCCAATGAAGTATTCTTGGACGATTTTTGTTTATTGTATATATTAATGACATAACAAGCTGAAAACCTCAAAACTAGTGAATTATGATGATAACATAGTATTTATTAGCTGGGGTCATACTGAGCAGCTAGCATCATAAAGCAATAAAGAGAACTCTGTACTGATCATGGAATATCCAACAATAAGCAAACTTACATCGAATAAGGACAAGACCGTTGTAATGAAGTTCTAGTTAAATTATAACCAATTTCATACTGAATCACTTTCTTCTGTTGAAACATCTGTTAAATATAAGTTTTTCGGCGTTGCGATTGACAAAAATCTTACATGGACTTACACAAGTGTACAGTGATTAATTCACTTGCATTTGCAATATGGGATTGAAATTTGGGGAGGAGCCCCCAAAGTGTACATGGGCAGGAAATTCAGGCTTCGAAATAGATCAGTTATGATAATTCCCAATATAAGTAAATGTGAATTATGTAGACACTACTTTAAAAATTATAATTTACTGACTGTTCATTCACTGTATGTTCTTAAGATAATTATGTTTGTAAAAGAGAATGATTAACTGAATGTAATGGATAGAGACATCCACAATTGGATAGTGTTATGCATCAATTGACCAAGTATGATTTTTTATTTTTTCAGATTTTTGCATCCAGTCGTGTGTTAAGGTGTAAACTATCCACAAAAAAATTGTTTGACATCAGTGTGGTCGATTTTTTGACAGGAAGTTAATCTGAACCAAGTACCGAACACTTCACCTCAACTATTAAATTTTGCATCAGTTGGCCAACTGCACAATCCTATGGTTTTATTTTGCATCCGATGGTTATACGGCAAATGAGCACTGCTTGGTCACATGATGCACTGATGTTTTGCCCGCTGTAAATGTATCAAAATAAGAAATTTCTGTTGTTTGCTGAGGCACGTCGTCTTCCTCGTCCTCATCATCGTCGTCGTCCTCCTCCTCCTCATCACCATTTCAGCCTTTTCCCACGTCATGTGGGCTCGGAGTTGCTTTGCTGCATCCTACTCTTCCATAAATGCCTACCCAGTGCTTCTCCTCTGAGCCATCCTTTCTCCCGTAGGTCCCCTGTTACCTTGTTTTTCCATCTCAGTTTCAGTCTTCCTCTTTTCCTTGATCCTTCGATTCCCAGGTCTTCTCCCTAAATAGTACTCCCCTCTTCTCTGCACATGTCCATACCATCTTAGCCTACTTTCTTGGATCTTCTTCCCTATGGGCCCCACTTTCACTGTTTCCTTGACGTACTCATTTTTATCTATCCTTTCGCATCACCCCACTTATCCACCTTAACATTCTCATTTCTGCCAGTTCCGTCTTTTTCTCTCGGGCTTTTGTAATTGGTCAAGTTTCTGCACTATACAGCATCACAGGCCTCACCACAGACTTGTAAAGCTTTCCTTTCATTCTGCAGCTAACCTTCTTATCATAGTACTCCACTCAGTTTCCTCCAGTTCATCCATCCACTATTTATCCTGTGCTGTATTTCAGCCTCCTGTCTACATTTTAAATTTCTAGAACCTTTGTGAAAGTCAAAGCCTTTATTATAATTTCATTTCTAAAAAAATTGTAAAGATTTTATTTAAGTTAAATGTATGCAATCATTTTGTAGGGTTGTAATAGGTATCAAGTACCGATATATTCAAATAAGGCATACAAAAATTCAGAATCAATATTAGTAACTATGTTCATGTGTCAGTAAAATACATACATCTTCAAATTCACTATAATGTATTATTTGTTGTCATAATGTTTTAATTTATAGAAATTCTTTTTAATTGCATTAGAAAGAATACAGTATTTTCTGACACTGTTAGCATAGCAGAAGTATGTTTTGCACATCATGATCCACTACTCCTTTTCACAGCTAGATAATTATTATGTGACTACAAATAAAAAGCCAAGCATAACATGGGTTAGAGGTCAGAGAGGGGAATGTATTAGGATATTCACAGACTGTCTTAGAAACACAGACTGTCCACTTGAAACTGTCACAGAATTCTTTATGTCATTTACAATGTTGTTATCTTTTTCTGCACAACATATACAAACTGGCTTCTTATATACTTCACGGCACTCTCCTCAAATTTCTGAACTCATTTTGTGGGAAGCATCCCACAACTGTCTTCTGCTCTGATGTGTCGAACTCTTCAACAACCCCTGGTCACCATCATGACTTAAGCTGAGGGATGCTATATTCTTCTGAACACTATGACGTAGTTCTTTGCTGTTATGATGAGAGGATTTCTGCAAACATCTTTTTCTGCTTCAAAAGAATGTTCACAAAAAGAAGGTACATTTAAAATGATCGTATGCGCTCCACCTGCCAGGCACCATTCTCGAATGTTCTTACTTCATAAATTACATTCGTCTCCTTACGTCCACCATATCTTATTGATCGAACAGTGCATATCAAAGCTTGGACATGGATGATGTCTGGGTCCCGATATAGGCGGTAGTCAGGCCCTGCAAAGCCTGGACCAGAATGCTGCCCTTCAAAGAGCCATGCATAACCATTACTCCGAGCACCAGTATTCTTGTTGGCATCTCCAACGTTTTCTTCATTTCTGTTGTCACCCTCCTTGGTGGCACCAGCATCTTCATTACTGTGGTCTTGAGTTGATTCAGCAGTGTTGTCCCCAACACCATCTTCATTTCTGTTGCCACCATAACCCATGTCACCATCAATGTCCTGATTTCCATTGCATGCAGTATTGTTGACTCCACAAGTGTCATCCCTACAGTCAACAACAGGACCAATGCTGGCTGCATTACTAGCAGCATCCTCAGCAACTACATTCCCAGTGCTGTCGTTGTAATGTTCATACTGTGCCTCTAATCCCAGATCTACCTCATGTGATACACTTCCTGTGTGGTTACTTAGATCTGAGACCACATCAACGTTACACTCAACTTCAACCATATTTTCATCCCTATCTGTCTCATCCCCTTCAGGACCAAATCCAGCAGCGTCAGATTCTGTCCCATTTTGTGAGTACTGTTTTTCAGACAACTCTGATTCACTGTCACTTTCTGAGGTTTCAACTTCTTCCTTTATTTCAATCTCTTCCATAGAGAGAGAGACAGAGTCAAAAGTATTCTGTTCACCATCTTGTTCTCGTTCTGCACTCCCACACATTAAATTACTCTTGGAGCTGGCACACCCTGTTCTATCATCCACTCCGTCATTTACATTATTCTGATCAGAAACTACAGTATCCACTTCATGTAGGTCCAGGATTTCTTTTGGGCCTCCAGTGGGTGAAGAACTAGTACTAGTAAATGTCCCAGCAGCTGACATCATGATTATGGGCTCAACTGATGACGACGTTGCACCATATTCTGGTGCTGACTTTGAGACACTGTCTTCTGTTATACATGTTATCGTGCTGGTACTCTCTTTTGTGTTTGCTTCCAGTTGGGCTGTTTCTCTGATACTTGCTTCAATATGTGCATTATCAGTGCTACCTACTGGTGATGGTGTGACGTTTGTCTCTTCAGTGAGAGAAGTGCTGTGTGATGTGCTTATGCAGGTCTCAGCAGTCGACAATACGTTTCTGGATTTCGTTGTTAATGTTGTGGCATCACACTGTGGTGCAGACTCAGATATACTACCTCCTTCTACACTGGCTTCTGTATTGGTCTTCTCTTTGATGCTTGCTTCTAGATGGAATCTTCCCATTAAATTCCCATTTGATTGCATGCCTGCTGCTGCTGGCTGTACTGCATTACCATTGGATAGTGAAATCACATTTAATTCTGCAGACAGTCTACTTTTTAATGCATTCATAATATGAATGCTACATAGTAAACATCCGATAGGTGAATGGCATGTGCAGCTGGACACCGAGTGAGAAACGCTAGCTACCATATGCTCAAAACTTTGGTCACTTAATGTATCACCAACTCTATTAGCACATTTCTGCAGATGTGCTGCCACATCCTGAAGTACATGCACAAACTCATCAACAGTTTTTCGAAAAGTGTCACCCAACTGTAACTGAGGAGGCGCTGATGCTGACCGTCGACGCAAGTATGGGTGCATTTCTAAATGCGTAAGTGCATGTGCAGGTTGTGAAGCTGCATTGTCTCTCATCTGCAAAGGTGCTGTGGCTACAGAACATGAAGTTGGTGTGAATGACCTCCTACTACCGTGGCTGTTAATAATCTCTCTGTTTCTGGACGACTGGCCATCTTTAAATACTTCACTCATCATCTTGAGAGTTGTGATAGTTTCAGAGCTTGTACTGCTGTGTTCTGTAGTTAGTGGTCTGCCTCCATACTGATAATCAGCATCTTTTACTTCGCTGTGAGAAGCACCCACAACAGCTTTTCTTTTTTGGGTACTACTGGCTGCTCTATTTACATCACTATTTCTGATGCTCTTCTCCATATGTTTGTTATGTTTTGCCTTCAAGCCATCACATGGAACTCTTATTTCATTTCCACTGTTGTTATCTTTTCCTACACAACATATACAAACTGACTTCTTATATATTTTACGGCGTTCTCGACGAAATTCTGAACTCATTTTGTGGGAAGCATCCCACAACTGTCTTCTGCTCTGATGGGTCGAACTCTCCAACAACCCCTGGTCATCATCATGACTCAAGCTGAGGGATGCTACATTCTTCTGATCACTATTATGTAGTTCTTTGCCATCATGATGAGTGGATTTCTGCAAGCATCTTTGTCTGCTTCTTGTTGTCGAGTTCTCTTGATTTTTTGTGCTGCAACCATTTGAACTCTTAGTAGTTATTTTGACATCTCTGATGCATTTCTTTTTATTGCGATTTGAAACTTTAGCCTGCATATGCTTCTCCATATCAAATGGCTCTAGCACCACTGACACTGTTTTATTTAGAACATTTGTAAGCTGGTCCTGCTTACTGGAATGTTCCAATTCTTCGTGGTAGTTAGTCGCTGCCTTCTTACTGCTACATGTAACATCAGAATGCCTTCTTTTCCTGCTGTTTTTGGTCAATTCTATAAAACTTCTATTAGAATTTGTATTATCATGCTGTGCACTTTGACTGATGTCTGATGCACATCCTCTTGATTCATTCGTCCTCTTGAGTGAACAGCTTTCCCCTCTGCCTCTGCTACTAGATCTGGTTTTCATGCTGGCTATTCACTCTCAGGCAGACTCTGTAAAGACAAATTAAATATCAGATTACCATGTGAGCCAGAAGCACTATTAACAAACAAATCTTAAAACAACTGCAACAGATTTCAGTTTAAAAAGAAAAAAAATAATAATAAACCCTCGTGGAATATGCACAAAATGCCAGGAATTTTTACAATCAAAAAGATGTCATATTCATCACAACCAACCAAGTTTAACAGAACCATGAAATTGTCAAACTAATAAATAGTGATTCAGAAAAACTCTGCAAACCCCCCCCCCCCCCCCCCCCGTGCCTTTTCACTTTTCAGTGTACTTGTAATACTCCTGTACTCAGATCAGTAAAAACATGGAGTGATACTTCACATATGTACTTACACAGGGTGTCCAAAGAGAAATGGTCAATAGTCAGGGAAACGAAAGGAACAATTGTCTGAAGCAAAAAGTTGCATATGTATATATGCCCTATTCCAAATGGTTTCATAGATAGCACACATTTAATGTGTACTGTTATTTATTTTGTATATTATTCAATACATTGTCAAGGTTAAACATGCACATGCACAACAGTTAGTAATAAAAACAATATTTGATTTAAAAGTATCAACTGAAAAATAACATTTTTAACACAATCACCTCTAAGCATTACCACACATGTCTGTTTACAGCTGTTGTACAATTCACAAAAAATACTGGGATACTCCACCAACTTCAATGAATTTGCGCATTTTTAGGAAAATAGATTATTTTGTTTGTCTGAGTGCCTCTACACGTTTTGCAATGAGAGCATCAATGTCCATGATTAAGACCAAGCAGTTCATCTTCCATATTCATCATTTGTTTGTTCTCCTCCAACTTCATCTAAGCCCGTAAACAAAAATCTAATGCTGCAACGTCTGGTGACCTTGGTGGCCAGTTAATTCTTCTACCTCTACCAGTTCCGTGATTCAGGTAAGTGTGGTTGGGATGTTCCCTAACATGTCAGGTAAAATGTGGAGGGGCCCCATCATGCTGGAAGTACACTGCAGTCCATGTGGCTTAAGGAACAAAGGAATCAAATTTCCAAAAAATGCAAGTAATTCTGTCCCATAATTCACTCTTCTAAAATGACTGGACCTATCAACAGGTTACCAGCCATGCCACATCAAGCACTGATCAAAAAATAAAGTTGGATATTGGTTTCCACAGTAGCATATGGATTTTCCTGTGAACATCGATGATTATTATGCATGTTGTTGATTCCATAGCACATAAATGTGGCTTCACCAGTGAACAGTATTAATGGTCAGTTGATATTTAACCAGTAACTAAATTCAAGTAGTGTGGCACTGAACGAATGTGAAGAATGTGGACATAAGTTTCCCACATCTAATTTCACCAAATGTGTGTTTGTGGGTCACAGATACGTGCAAAAAGCTGCCATGTGCTGGCAGTAGGACTACACTGAACCATTTCAACAATGTGTTGCCGTTCCTGCACAGGTCAGAAGAATGCACATGGTCAGAGGAATAATTATTGGAAGAATACCTGTTTCACACAATATGCTGAAAACTCTCTACAATCAGTAATGTGACTGGTTAGAAAGTGCTGCCTGTAGTCTTCAACAGTAGCAGGAGCACTACCAATGCAAATGTCATAAATGTACACCGTATCTGCATATTATTCTTGTAGCCAAGTCAGTGAAGCAAAATTTGGCAAAATAATTGTGCTGTCACCATTTTTTGTACAGTAGTAGGAGGAAGCGACATGAACAACGTCCCAAAAATTGTGACCAGTGTGATGATGAAGGGGCGTTTAAAGGTCACATTTTCATGGTTCTCTTGAATATCTCAAAAATTGCAATTTCTAGCAAAAATGTTTCCCAGTATGAATTTAAACTACATTAAATTTCCTACATGAAAGGTCTTCATTTTTTCTCTAGGACTGATAATTACCACATTACAGGGGATGGAAAAATAGCAATTATTAAAAACAGTGTCTTAACTACATACAATTGTATTAAGGGATAATCTGAGATACGAGGGTGTGATGAGTTGAAGGGCTGTGCAGAGAGGGAGGGGGGAGGGGAGAGAGGGAGTATGGGGGCTGGAGGGTGAATGCATGATGGATGAGGCAGGTCACCAGATCGTGGTCATGCACTTCCCTCCTTTCTAGGTCTGCCAACTGAACAGCGAGTGGACGAGTCCCAACTCTCTATCCCACTATGTCACTACATGGAATACAGATATGACTCTCTAATAATAGTAACACAAGAAATATATATGGGCAGACTGTATGTAAATCTCTGCATACTGTTCTACACTGCTACAGGGAAATTTATTCTTATTCACCCTCTATGACACTGTAGCATTCTGCAGGCAAAGGCAACAACTCCATGGCTTGCTTTTCAGTTTACAGACGGACTATACCTCCCCCAGCATTTCCACTATGTGATCAAAAGTATCCTGACACCTGGCTGAAAATGACTTACAAGTTCATGGCACCCTTCATCAGTAATGCTGGAATTCAATATGGTGTTGACCCATCCTTAGCCTTGATGACAGCTTCCACTCCTGCAGGCATGTGTTCTATCAGGTGCTAGAAGGTTTCTTGGGGAATGGCAGCCCATTCTTCACAGAGTGCTGCACTAGGGAGAGGTATCGATGTCAGTTGGTGAGGCCCGGCACGAAGTCAGCATTCCAAAACATTGCAAAGGTGTTCTATAGGATTCAGGTCAAGACTCTGTGCAGGCTAGTCCATTACAGGGATGTTATTCTCATGTAACCACTTTGCCACAGGCCGTGCATTATGATCAGGTGCTCAATCCTGTTGAAACATGCAATCGCCTTAACAGAATTGCAAGAAGGTGCTTAAAACATCATTGGAGGCATGTGCTGTGATAGTGCCATGCAAAACAACAATGGGTGCAAGCCACCCTCCATGAAAAACATGACCACACCATAACACCACTGCCTCCGAATTTTATTGTTGGCACTACACACGCTGGCAGATTACGTTCGCTGGGCATTCACCATACCCACACCCTGCCATCGGATCGCTATAGTGTGTACCATGATTTGTCACTCCACACAATGTTTTTCCACTGTTCAATCATCCAATGTTTATGCTCCTTACACCAAGCGAGGCATTGTTTGGCATTTACTGCCATGATGTGTGGCTTATGAGCAGTCATTCGATCATGAAATCCAAGTTTTCTTACCTCCTGCCTAACTGTCACAGTACTTCCAGTGGATCCTCGTGCAGTTTGTGTGATGGTCTGAATATATGTCTGCCTATTACACATTACAACACTCTTCAACTGTCAGCGGTCTCTGTCAGTCAACAGACAAGATCGGCCTGTACGCTTTTGTGCTGTACATGTCTCTTCATATTTCCACTTCACTATCACATCAGAAACAGTGGACCTAGGGATGTTTAGGAGTGTGGAAATCTCTCGTACAGACATATGCCAAGTGACACCCAATCAACTGACCACGTTTGAAGTCCGTGAGATCCGCGGAGTGTCCCATTCTGCTCTCTCACAATGTCTAATGACTACTGAGGTCACTGATATGGAGTACCTGGCAGCACAATGCACCTAATATGAAAAATATATGTTTTTGGGTTGTCCGGGTACTTTCGATCATGTAGTGCATATGAGCAGGCAAAATAACTTCACTGGGCCCATGTTTATATAGTTATTTTCAGTTTTATTACACGAGTATTTATTTGCAATTGTTAAGTGAGCTATTATGTCAAAAAGGTCCACAGCTAGAGCTATCAACTGTGTACACATCAAAGAACCTATCCTAGCTGTAGCATGCTGGCAATATGTGTTTGACAATGTTGATATTGTTTCTGCTATCAATGATGAAGACTTTTCAGAGCATGAGGAGTATCAAATGCACCCCCTCAGCCTCAGCTCTTCCAGCATCTGATGAGGCCCAGAGGCTCAAACTGCCTCCTTCTGCAACAGAAGTATGTCACCTGAATGTTATGGAACTTCAGAGATTTCAACACAAGTCAAGCAATGCATTATTGCACATTACTGTCCTAAATTCGAATGTAAGTCCTTTTCCATCAGAGATATGGACACCCACCCTGCAAGATATGGTAAGTGGCTCCAGTCACTGCAGCCCACTCTATTACAAGTGCTAGCTATACCAGTAACACAAAGTTGAGGGAAGTGCAGTAACTTTCTGGTCAATCATTAATTCACCAGCAAGTGACTACAACATAGTTACACAACTTTAGAATATGTTGCCAACAACAAGCAGTAGCAAGATACCACATTTACCAACCCAGTCTGTTTCCCACTAGCACCACATATGCCAATGACAACATCATACTTACAAATGAAGCATTTCTCAGCCACTGTTTATAGGAATCCATTTTACATAAAAGCTCACTTAACAACTGCAATGAAGTACTCACTGAATGAACTGAAAATACCTCCACTATATAAACACAACATCAGTGAAGTTATTTTGTCTACTTACATCAGGGAACCACAGATGAAACACTGGGGAGGTACAGTCAGACTGTAAACTGAAAAGCAAGCAGTGCTGGTGGTGAAGGAAGTCACTTTTCTCAGAAGAATCCAGCTTCTCGTAGCCATATTACACAACTTCATACAAACTCAGTAAGGTGTGATAATGGCATCTTTGTTGCTGTAAAGGCTTTCTTGACTAACATCAGCTCACCATGTCTAATCTAAAGGCTAATTAACACTCATGAATGATACAGAGTGCATTTAAAGAAAACCTGATTTGCATCCCCATAGTGTCACTACTAGCGCCACTCTTATGCGACTGGCACAAAATTGCAAACAGACATCACCGATCAAAAGTAGAAACATGCCTAACAACTTTTGTTTATTTCACACAACCCCTTGCTGGTGTTGCATTTTTTTCTGTCAGTGTATTTATTATATGCTGATTTTAACATTAACCTGAAACTGAAAAAAAAAAAAATAATAATAAAAACATGTACCTTAAAATGAAGAAAAAGGAATAACCTGATAACTGAAAATAGAGAAATAAGAAAACTTTTAAGCAGTTTTATCTGAAAACAACTTTATTCAGACCATACTAGAAAAACAGAGGTGTCATCTTCCCTGTTTCACATATACTGAAAATTGTGTTACTAAAAGCTATACATGTAAACTTAGGTCTTTCAGATCATGACACACTACTGACACTAATAAATTCTTCTATATTGCAAGTAGTAAAAAAAAAAAAGTGGGAATATGAAAGGCACTTCAACAAAGAAAAGATGAATATTCTTGTACAAATGTTAGCAAAGGAAACATGGGGAAATATAGTTTCAAAACCAACAACCAATAATTCATTCTATGCATTTTTCTCATACTTTTTGTGTCACAGTTGTGATGCATTTTCCACAAAAGGAAGAAAAACCCTTACAAAAATCAATGTTGAACAAAGGAAAAATATGAAGTGGATATCATTTACTATCACAGTATCTAGTGAAACTAAACATCTCAATCACCTCAAAAAAGACAACTTCACAGAATATGATAAGACATACAAGAAAATTCATGGGAAAGTGATTAAAGAAAAGACAATGCACAGTGATGGAGTAGTTCATGACCTGGACCTCACAATACAAAATAAACAAATTCAGAGCGTAACTGTAACCTAATTTTTAAGTGTGCATGCTGACAAAAATTTAGACTGTTCATGGCATTGCACCAATGCAGTCATCCTGTAAGCTTCCATTCTAAGAACAGAAACATGGGTGTTTATAGTGATATATGTGGTGCAACAGTGATAAAATGTTTTCAAATTTTCACAGAATCTCAACTGTAGATTCATCCCTTCTGTATCCAGTGCCTCAGTACAAAAAAATTGTTATGTTTTTGTGATAACAAACAGTGCATCCCTATATCCCAGATGTTACAAACCAAGATTTAGGTACTGAACAGTTAGTTACTGCAACACAATTAAACAATATATAGTGCTTACAAGATGCACTGAAAAGATTAAAAACAAATACAAACAATAATAACAGAAGTATGTGTGCCAAACAGCAAAATGAAAATACACACACAGGCAATATATCGGTAACAGTTGTGACAAAAAATAATTACAATGTATTAGTTGCAGAAGAAGCTGACAGCCAACAAATAAATTCTGTAAATTATAATCTAACTTCAGCTGCACTATAAACACCTCTGTGCAGAAAGTCAAGAGAATGTATTCAAGCAATAAACAAAGGAATATAAAAAATGAGTTGTGATGCTCGGTGACATCCACACCATGAGAAATCTGAAAAAATAAATGAGTATAATACATCACATATGGCTATAGGAATGATGAAATTGCGTGCACCTTTGACTGAAATAACAAAAAACACCAAACTCACTCAGAGAATTATCTAAGAAAGATACTTTCATAATCATGGGTGCAAGTAATGATGAATACTGAAAGGAGGGTAGGCATACTACACAGTGCTTTTCTACACTACTTGATCTTAAAGTGCCCAACATCACTAGTACTAGCATGCCTCACAGATAGGACCTGCAGGATGACTCGGTCATAAATTTGGAGCTTTTTTTAAAAAAAAAAAAAAAAAAAAAAAAGAAAAAAGAAAAAAAAGCAAGGTCTATCCTAATGTAAAATTCTTTGAACTTTCCATTTCAATAGAATTGTTTATGAAACACAGACATCACAACAACACTGGGAGGTCATACATTGGCAAAATACTAACAAAATTAATACACATAGATGACCTCATTGAAATAAAAACAACCAGTTTCGACAAAAGCCACATTGCGATCGGGCTGAGCAAACCTGAAACACCAAACTCAGAAATTGTTTGTGTTGAAAGTTGTGCAACTACCAAAAACACAGAAATATAACAGAAGAGACATTTTTAGGTGACAAAACAAAAATGATAGATACAGATACAGAAAAAAAAAGATCCACAGTGAGGAAAAAAATTAACCAGAAACATCTGAAGGAAGCTTCTTTTATATGCTTAGGTGGACACTGATAAAGGACTGTATTGTTGCCAGTTTACACAATCCTCCTCATTCTGTACAATATCCTTTGAGCATGGTGAGATACGCATTTTTGTTAGAAGTAACACGAGACACTGCTGTTTAAAATCATGGGAAAGGAAAACAAAACTTCAAAATTTATACTAAATTTATACTTCACTAAAAACAATTACAATTTGCCTGTACAGAAGCCCAAATGTGATCTTAGCTTATATTCTTATAGAAACTAAGACAGTGCATTCAATAAGCTTAAAGATAATAAGAAAAATCTAATGGTGTGTGATGATTAATTGAACTTCCAGGAAAACTCAAACAAAAAAATTATAAATGCAGAAAATAATTCCAGGCTAGAACAATAAATACAGGGTTTTGTGCCCATAATGGACGGTGTAATGTTTTCTATACCACAAACCACAATGCAAACAGAATTAATGACAGAAGAATGAATGCTAAGTGAAAAAATATAGATACCTTCAGACAACTGTTAGGTGAGGAAACATGGAATGCAGTATATCAGCATGGCAGAACATGTCAAAAGTCTGACAAATCTGTGGAAATATGTAGTAACTACTATAAAACTGCATTCCCACTGAATGAACACAGGCTATGGTCTAATAATAAAAACAGGTCTAGCTGCAATTAATCTTTCACAGAAAAAAAGAAAATCTATATTGTATTAAGGACACTGTGGGTGTGTGATGAATTTCATGCTTACTGCAGAAAATACAAGTAATATTTTAATAGTTGTTACAGAAGCAAAAATGAAGGAAAATGACCTTTACATGCCACAAGACAAAAGCTACATCAGAAGTTGTGAAACAGTAGACAGGTAATGTCACTAACAGAAATGCCAATATCAAGCTATGTCAAGATGAAGAGAAAATAACTGACACAAGGAATATAGCAAAAATCGTCAACAACTATTAATAAACATATGTAGGCAACTAATCAGTAAGATTAACCCAAGTAACCAAAATGCAACAGCAACATCAGTCAAGATCAACAACACTGCTACCTCATTACATCTGTACCAAATGAATAAAGAAGAAATTTTTACTGTAATAAAAACTTTAAAAACGAAATTAATAATCATTTAGAGTTGATAGTATACCTGATAAAATAATAAAGAGATGTAGTGGAATCACTGTAAAACCATTGACACATTTATGCAATAGTTTACTGACATCAAGGTCTTCTCTTCCTATCAAAAATATGCAAAACTGAAACTAATATTTAAAAAAAGGAAAAACAGAGGAAGTTGTCAATTACAGGGCAATTGCCCTATTGTCCTGCTTCTCAAAATTTTTTGAGTAGGTCTTCCACAACAGACTGACATGCTTTATGCAAAAATATCAAATTCTGTTCATAGCGCAACACAGGTTTAAAATGAACAGCCGACCGGCACTGCTACCTATGAATTTCTGAGTGAAATTTACCAGAAAGTGGACAATGGTGAATATAATATTGGAGGATTCCTTGACTTGTTGAAGGCATTCAGTATAATAGATAATGATGCACTACTACAGAAATTAAATAAACTAGGCTTAAGAGGCACACCTACTGTTGGGTCATGTCATACCTTTGCAGACACAAACAAATAGTGAAAATACAACACACTGCATGCAACACAATTACAGACCAACACTCAGCTTACCAAGAGATTAAATATGTTGTTCCCGAGCACCAGTCAGACGTTCCTCCTAAATGTAAATGACCTAAAAACAAACATAAATTTCAAAATATTTATCAGTTTGCTGATAACACAAGCTTTGGTTAACTTTTCAGATAATCACTTTGACATTTCCACATAATAAAGCTGTCTTCAACCCAAAGGTTATTTGGAACACTGCAATGCATTACTGGATATGGTCCCAATGGAAGTGGTATCCCCTTGCTTCCTCTGACACTGAGCTGACGTATGCAGACAACTACACGACAACCCACAGTTTACTGTGGACTCCAAGCCATGGTGAATCTCAACATTTTTCAAACTAACGAATCATTGCCAGATGTGAAAGAAATAATAAGTAATAGGAAAAGGACCAACTGCAGATTAAAACCTGGACCTTTTGATATTTAATCTGACATCTAGCCACTGAGCCACACACCGCTTCCACACCTCGGAATAAGGAAAATATTGGAATGAGAGTGATAAGTAGTTTCTCACATAACTGTACTTTGCCACAGAAGGAAGGGAAACACACTTGAAACTTTAAGGTGAATTTCATACTATTTATCACGCAGAATAGTATTAGAGGTGGTGGGAGAGGAACTATACAACAGTTTCTCTCCTGTAAAATCAATCAAATATGCCCCACAAAGGAAAGCAACAGGGTGAGTCAGCAGAGTTGTTCAACATTATCTTCATGTTCATCTCTGAACAACACTAACAGAGCACTAAGGATCTATCATCTTGAGAGTGAGCTTTCTTCACACATGATATACAAGTATTTAACCACTTGTAATGTCCAATTAGTCCTAGAAAATGGGAACAGGAGTAAAGTAATACAACGAAACTGTGTTCAACACCTTCACATAGCCTGCTTTCTGATGTGAAAAGGAGACAGTCTACCATAGAGGATTCTTTTGGGGTCATCATCAATGAAACGAAGTGCAGGAAAATTGCATTACACAGTTCAGTACTCATATAGGAAGACATGTATAGAAGTTAGTACCAAATATTCAGCTGTTTTTGATAAATAACTTAAAATATTCTGTTCGCATGTGTGTAGTACTTGTTCATTTATCTTCAGTCAGCTGTGCAACTATTAGCAGCAGTATCAGTACTCCAACAGTAATTCACGCATCGCCCTAGCCAGTGTTGACTGATACCACCATGCAGCAGCACTGCTAGTTAGTTGATTGCGTGTTTCATTGATCAGTCGCATGGTACGGTAGCTGTTATGATGTGGAACATGTCAAGTGCACAAGAAATGCACATATGAAACAAGATTTTTTTAATATATAGATATTACAATACATAGATTAATATTTCTATTATTTACCCCATTCCCTTAAATGGCACAAAATGCATATACTATATTTATAGATTTATTTATTCCTATTCAAGAATTCATCTATGGTATAGAAGGAGTTGTCAAAGAGATATGATTTCAATTTATTTCTGAAGCTATTACTGCTGTCTGTCGGACATTTTATTTCATCTGGTTATTTGTCAAAAATTTTTACAGCAGCATATTTTACCCCTTTCTGTGCCAAAGATAAGTTGAATAAAGGATAGTGAACATCTTTCTTTTTTCTGGTATTATGATCATGAATGTCACTGTTTTCAAACTGGTCCATGTTGCTGAGAACAAATTTCATTAGTGAGTAAATGTACTGTGAAGCTGTTATAAGAATTCACAATCTTTTTAAAAGATGCCTACAAGATGTGCAACTATGAACCCCACACATTATTCTAACCACTTTCTTTTGAGCAGTGAATAATTTTGTCTAAATGTTGAGTTACACCAAAATATTATTCGGTATGACATCAGAGATGAAAGTATGCAAAGTGTGTTAGCTTACGAATTTCTATATCCTCAGAAATTGGCAATTATTCTGATTACAAAAGTTGCTGAACCTTGCTTTAGAGGAACCAAAATATAAATTTTCCAATTAAGTTTCTCATCTATACATACTCCCAAAAACTTAGAATGCTCTACCCTGTCTACTGATTTCTGTTGATGTGTTGTATTTAGTTCAGCTTCCTGTTTCAGATAGGAAGGGAGGTCATTCACATATATCAAGAACAGAAGGAGACCCATGATTGAACCCTGTGGAACACCTAATGTAATTTCACCCCAGTTAGATGAACTGGCAAACTTATTTAAATCACTTGACCCATATAAGGAAACTTTTTGCTTCCTGTTCTGTAGATATGACTTGAACCACTCATATGCTACTCCATCTATACCATAGAATTGTAATTTCTGTAACATAATGTCATGGTTCACACAGTCAAATGCTCTGGACAAGTCACAGAAAATTCCTGTTGTTGACAATTCACTATTTAAAGACTTTATTATGTGGACAGTGAAATTGTACATTGCTGTCTCAGTGGAACAGCATTTTTGAAATCCAAACTGTGATTTACGAAGTATCCCATTACTGTTGAGACGGCTAACCACTCTTGACTACATTACTTTATCAAAGATTTTTGAAAATGGTGTAAGCAAGGATACTGGCCGATAATTATTGACATCTGTGGTGTCTCCCTTTTTGTAGAGAGGCCTGACAATGGCATATTTTAACCTGTCTGGTAAAATACCTTGAGTTAGTGATGCAATACATATGTGACATCAGCTGTAATTGTTTTACATTGTTTTCGTATCTTATTAGAGATGTCATCTACTATAACAGAACATTTATTTTTCAAAGATTTAATAATTTTACTTATTTCACAAGGGGACGTTAGGTGAAAATCTGCCAAAATTTTTTCAGAACAGACCCTTCCATGTATTACCTGGCGTTTTCTTTTGAACTGTTCTCACCCACCAATTTTTTCTCCTACACTTAAGAAATGGTTGTTAAATACATTAGCTACTTGTGTACTGTTGGTTAGGATGGTCTCATTCTCTTTAATAGTACATCTACATCTATATTTGTACTCCACATCTACATCTACATTTGTACTCCGCAAGCCACACAACAGTGTGTGGTGGAGGGCACTTTACATGCCATTGTCATTGCCTCCCTTTCCTGTTCCAGTCGCATATGGTTCGTGGGAAGAACGACTGCTGGAAGCCTGCACTGGAATCTATCTAATTTTACATTCGTGATCTCCTCAGGAGGTATAAGTAGGGGGAAGCAATATATTCGATACCTCATCCAGAAATGCACCCTCTCGAAACCTGGACAGCAAGCTACACCGCGATGCAGAGCGCCTCTCTTGTCTGCACTTGAGTTTGCTAAACATCTCCGTAACACTATCACGCTTACCATATAACCCTGTGACGAAACACGCCACTCTTCTTTGGATCTTCTCTATCTCCTCTGTCAACCCAACCTGGTACGGATCCCACACTGATGAGCAATACTCAAGTATAGGTCGAACGAGTGTTTTGTAAGCCACCTCCTTTGTTCATGGACTACATTTTCTAAGGACTCTCCCAATGAATCTAAACCTGGCACCCGCCTTACAAACAATTAATTTTATATGATCATTCCACTTCAAATTGTTCCGTACGCATACTCCTAGATATTTTACAGAAGTAACTGCTACCATTGTTTGTTCTGCTATCATATAATCATACAATAAATGACCCTTCTTTCTACGTATTCACAATTCATTACATTTGTCTATGTTAAGGTTCAGTTGCCACTCCCTGCACCATGTGCCTATCCACTGCAGATCTTCCTGCATTTCGCTGCAATTTTCTAATACTGCAACTTCTCTGTACACTGCAGCATCATCCGTGAAAAGCCGCATGGAACCTCCAACACTATCTATTCGGTCATTTATATATATATATTGTGAAAAGCAATGGCCCCACAACACACCCCTGTGGCACGCCAGAGGTTACTTTAACGTCTGTAGATGTCTCTCCATTGAGAACAACATGCTGTGTTCTGTTTGCTAAAAACTCTTCAATCCAGCCACACAGCTGGTCTGATATTCCGTAGGCTCTTACTTTGTTTATCAGGCAATAGCGTGGAACTGTATTTAACACCTTCCGGAAGTGAAGTAATACATCCCACCCCAGTGATTACTTTTCCTGTCTCTCTTCTAACAACATTCCATATTAATTTGATTTTATTGCTGGAGTTGTTAATTTCTTCTCTAACATACATATTTCTTGATTTCCTTACAACTTTTCTCAGTATGTTACAATAATTTTATAGTGTAAAACTACTTCTGGATCTTTACTAGTTCTTGCTGTCTCATACAGTTTTCTTTTTCTTTCTGAAGACACTTTAATGACTGTAGTAATCCAAGGTTTCTTTGAAAAGCGTGTGGTGTTACATTTAGTAATTTTCTTTGGGGAAAAAATATTCAAAAAGGAATATAAATTGATCAAGAAATATGTTGCATTCATCATTAACATTTGGCTCATTATATACACCTCCCCAATTAACATTTCTTAAGCTCTCTCTGAAGTGCTCCATAGATACCGGGTTGAGCGACCTCACACTTAATGGTTTCCGAACTGTAAACCTTGTTAGGTTTTGTAAATTAATCAGTTGTGAATCATGGTCTGACAATCCATTTACCACAGGAAAAGCATGTGTTTGTTTTACATCCTCTTTCTGTACAAATACATTATCTATTAGTGTGCTACTGTCTTGGGCTATATGTGTAGGGGAACTGATCGCTGATTCTAAGTTATAGTTATATATACACTTCTAGTTCACGTTTCCTATCAGAATTACTTCAGGGTGTATACGCGGACAAGAAAAAAAATTACACTTTCTCCCAGGTGAAAATACACTTTTTCCCTGTCAAGTGACAGTATACTTTTCCTCAGAACTGTAAAAATTATCAATATTTTGAATGGTTATAGAAAAAAAAAACACGTTTTGGAAAGATCTTTGATGTGCAGCAACATGTACGCTGCATATTACGAAAGTGTAAATTTAAATTCCACCAAACGCCGCATGTTACTTTCCGAAGCATTGAAATCAAGATTGCAATGCGCTTTTGTAGCCAGTCCTAGCTCGTCACGGGATCTCACCAGCCGATGACAGCGGATCTTCTAGCGTAGGATACGTGATATAGTCAGCCAATATCAAAATCAGTGTTAAGTAGCGCGTACACACAAATAGGAAAAGTTAATGGTTTAAATTAACATACACATCGTTACTACAAGAAAAGCAAAGCTTTCACATACAATATTGGTCTCTGAGGTTAGTAAGCTGCAAGAGCAGCTAAGCTTTCACATATAATATTGATTTTTTTTGCGCGTGTTACACTTTAAGGTACAACACACAAATGCATCAGTAAAATTTTTAATAAAGACATAAATGTATGATCTTCTGAGCTCGAAATTTTTCTAAATGTATGTCCTCAAAGACTTGATTTTTAAATGAGAGTCAAACGCTCCGCGATTTAAAAAATTCATCGTACATTCTCGCACATAATTCATCTTGCATAAAAGGACATTTACTTTGAAAGTAACGCTTTTCAAACAACCATTCGAAATATTTTCCCGTGACCTGTTAGAAATAGGTTCGTTTCAGTAGTTGCCAGAGAGTGCCAGAAACAGGCGTCACCGCGCATGCGCATCTACGATTATGCACGAAGCCCGTATGCTCGTAAGTGTAAAACATTAAAAGATCTTACACTGTGTCATAAAAGAAACAAAACATCAGGATACTCCAAGAACATCGGAATTTCGTGAACCATACTACAATGCGTAATTCGGCTTAAAGTGCACATTCGTATGTCCAGATTTGGGCGTAAATTATCTTGAGTACCGGTACTGTATTATCTCATGTTTGGTTCTTTATTATGGCATAATGCCATACGTGCTAGAAGATGAAAACATGCACTTTTGAAATGCAGCGAACAGTTGAAACTAGCCCATAGTATGGATTTAAGCACTTCGTTTCAAATAAATTGCCTGCCCCAGCGGAAAAGATTAATAAAAGCCAAATTTCTTTAGCAAACCGACAAAAATAACTTCATTGTTCTGCAAGGCGATTAATGCCTGACTGTCAGAAAGGTGGAGATAAAACCTGAAACTAATAACACATTTTAGCCTTCCGTAATTACGAGAACATATTTTAATTCATTTGATAGCTCACGGCCATAGATATCCGTTTTGTTTTCGTTTAATGTGAGAGCAATAAATGAAGAGGAAACAGCAAAATCACTAAACGTAAACACGGGTCACGTGGAGACTCCCCACTAGAACTCAGACCGCTCTGTGAATCAGCCCCGGATCTCCGATATTTCCGAACCGGGGCAATATTAGATAGTAGCGCCCAGCCACACATCTGTAGCGAAGAAGCGGGGACTGGTTCTTCTCATACGTGACTAAACTGCACACGCACAAGGGCCGGTCCACAACTGCTCAAACAAATCCAAAGTAAACACTTGTGACGTCACGCTCATCGGAGACAATTTGTTGTTAGGAAGAATTGCATAGTCTTCCCAAAGCCTTTGACACACTTTGCAGTTGGCAAACGCTTGTATGAGCACTGTGTTTTATATGGCGTATTTCTTTTGCGACTTAAGCTTTATTTTCGGTTTTTTTTTTCTCACGTTCATGTTTTGTTGCTGCAATATAATACTGCAGAAGCGGGATACAGTAATATCCTTTGTTAGAGTATTGGTTCTTACCCGTCAAAATCACAAAAATTTAACTGAAAACAAAAGCCAAAACAATGAAAAATTCCCGGGTTTATCCTTATTCTCTCCCGGATGAAAAAATTCCCGGGTTTTTCCCGGATCTCCCAGTAGTCCCGGGTCGTATACACCCTGTTACTTAGAAAGTTTACACTGAAATCACCAGAGATTAATAATTTCTTTTTGTCTGACAGACAGCATAATAGGGAGTCACACTTTTTTTATGAGCAGCTCCCAGTCTCCTAATGGGGACCTATACACTGTTGCTAATATCAGTACTACATTATCTAGCAGAAGTTCACATGCACAAACCTCAAAGTGCCGATCAACACAAAATTTGCTTACTTATACAGTTTTGCATTTATACCCTTGTTTTATGAAAATGGCAACTCCTCCTTTATCCATCCTAGATCTATAAGTGTAAGATGCCAAATTATACCCACTTATATTGACACTATCCATGCCCACAGTTACATGGTGTTCAGACAGACAAGAGTATATCAATATCACTCTTATTTTTGAGGTCATCTAAACACACTAATAGCTCATCTACTTTATGTTTTAAATGGTTCAAATGGCTCTGAGCACTATGGGACTTAACTTCTGAGTTCATCAGTCCCCTAGATCTTAGAACTACTTAAACCTAACTAATCTAAGGACATCACACACATCCATGCACAAGGCAGGATTCGAACCAGCGGTCGAGTGGTTCCAGACTGTAGTGCCTAGAACCGCTCGGCCACTCTGGCCGGCTTTATGTTTTATTGCCCTGATATTTTGATGAAATAAGTTGATACTGCCCTTAGCTTTACCCCTATTTACTGTACATGAAGTTTCTTTTATTCTATTTATCTTGATTGTCATCTGTCTGGACTTTGGCTTTAACCTAAAAAACCTGTCTGCCTGGACCCATTAACCACAGGTATCACTCCTTGTGTGACTGTGGACCCCCTTACAGTTTCTGGTAATACAGAAGCTAACATATTTTCCCCATCCTATTCAGGTGCAGGCCATGTGTAGTGTATCCCCATTGCCGGAGTACTGGTTATTCATCATTTTTTAATGTTTCTGTCAATACAAATTGATAAGTACTGCGCTACACTAATTTGGGACCACTCTATTGAACATGCATGTAAAATTTCACTTTAAACATAATTTTGTTTGTAACAGGGAAACAAACCAATGCTTTCATTGATGCAGGGAGTTGTATGAAAGATGTGATGAGCAGTATTTGCTTTGGCTGACTCCAGCTACACACTGCAAAAACAAAATTGCAAATGTCTGCTGAAACACAGCAGAAAATTTACATGACGACTCTTAGGAGGGACACCATGGATGAGTTGTCTGGGTGTAACAGTAACTTCATTTATAGGCATCTGCACGGGTATCTAATGTGCATATAGCGCAGTAGGAGCTTCAAATTTAGCATCACTTCAGAAACCTGCATGTCCCTGGCTAGGTATCCTACTGTGGAAAGGAGCCTAATCTACATTTCATTCCTAGCACACCTCTACATTGTTGAAATGTGAAAGCTAGGTCAGATAGACCACCAAGCTCAACATGGATCAAAACCGGGTCAAATCTTGTACAGTGGTTCCTGGGATTAGTCTGATCATATAGACAGAAAGTGTGGCTCAAAATGGTCATATAGGAAAAATTGTAAAACTATTGTCAGATAATTGTTGCTTCTTTGATCACTAACTCTAAAAGGATGAACCAGATACATTAAAATAATCTACTCAGTAATTTGGACAGGAATCTACACAACATGCAAGACCTTAAACCCTTTTCCACACTCATCTCATTGTATTTAAGTGGACAAATCATTATCAAGACAAACTGCTGCCCTTTTTTCAGAATATAAAGTGCAATCAAGGAAAATGTGGCATAGCACCACTGGTACACAACAAGCAATGCACCCTGGTGGGTCCTCCTGGAGTTGCCTTTGTGTCAGAGTACAGCGCCCTATTCTCAGTCATGTTAAGGCCACTAATTTCTACCTGTGTGACTGCAACGATGTTCATCATGGCAAAATTGTTGGCTTTATCAGGCTTAATTTGTACTTTTTACTGCCAACCACTCAGTCTCCTTTTGACACCTAACTCTTCTACTCAATGGGTAACAGCAGCCAAGGGGACAGCATGGGATAGTACATTGATTACTTGCCATCACCCCTTGCTGCCATGTAAGCTTGCTCATTTCCATGGATTCCTGCACGGCCTGACACCCAGACGAATAATACTTCATTCCCTTGCTACTGTACTAAGTGAAAGGTGTCTTGTATGTGTTAACTCCTTTGTTTACTGGGTACATTTGTTGAATGATCTATATATCACCCAAGGCATCACAGCAAATGAGTAAATTATTCCAACAAATGCACATCATCTGCTCCTTTAGGATTGTACAGATTCCTTTGTCAAAGACAGTAATTTCATCTGGAAGTCAACTCATAAAGACACTGCCAGGGTAAACTACTGAGCAGCTGACAGTACATTCCTGTTTAGACCTATGAATGTAAACAAATCATATAAAAATTAGTAAATGGCTTGTTTAAAATAAAATCTGATGTATAAGATTTCTTGTACTATACTTTCTCTGACCCAGGGTCCCAGACTTAACCTGCACTGGTAAGAGCAAAAACAGACAACATGCAACAGGTCAGTCTGACTGGAATTTGAACATATGCATCCTGACCATGTGTCCAGTCCTCCTGCAAAGGATCACTGCACTTTGTAACTGGTGAAAAGCCACACTGATGGGATATCTAAAGAGAAGTAGGCTGCTGTCTTTATACACCTCCAGATATTAAAGTCTCTTCACAGTACCCATTAACCATCATAAATATGCTATGGACACTTCAGCAGATGGAAGAAGACATTCAACAGTAACTTTAAAACATACAACATACCAAATTCTGCTGGATACACAGCACAGTTTACTAGTGCCATCAACGACCTTTTGATACCACGGAACTGTTGCTGAAGTAAATGAATCTCTGATTTTAGCAGGAAAATTATATCATGCCATCAGCCAAAGTTATCTACATGAATAGCTACAATCTACTGATCTGATATGATCCACAATGCTACAGCTGCAAGCCACACAGATGTGAATTATGATTGTTTGTATATAAATGCTGCCATTGCATATTCTTGCCGGTACAAATTAAAATTCTTTATTAATCCAGTAAATGTTTACAGATTGTGGGATGTCATTTGAGCAAGAGCATGCACACTAGCGTGCACATGCCCGCCCCCACCCCCCCCCCCCCCCCCCACACACACACACACGTTAAGTAACATCAGAAATCAGAATACATTGTATTATTTATTTATTTATTGTTCCGTGGGACCAAATTAAGGAGAAGTCTTAAGTTTAAATGAAGAAAATCAACAATGTAGCACTGGAATTTGCTTAATTTTTTAGCTCTTCCAGGAGCTCCTCGACAGAATAGAAGGAGTGAGCCATGAGGAAACTCTTCAGTTTAGACTTAAAAGAGTTTGGGCTACTGCTAAGATTTTTGAGTTCTTGTGGTAGCTTATTGAAAATGGATGCAGCAGAATACTGCACTCCTTTCTGCACAAGAGTCAAGGAAGTGCATTCTACATGCAGATTTGATTTCTGCCTAGTATTAACTGAGTGAAAGTTGCTAACTCTTGGAAATAGGCTAATATTGCTAACAACAAACGACATTAAAGAAAATATATACTGTGAGGGCAATGTCAGAATTCCCAGATTTTTGAATAGGGGTCGACAAGAGGTTCTCGAACTTACACCACATATAGCTCGAACAGCCTGTTTCTGAGCCAAAAATACCCTTTTTGAATCAGAAGAATTACCCCAAAAAATAATACCATGCGACATAAGCGTATGAAAATATGCGAAGTAGACTACTTTTCGTGTTGAAGTGTCACTTATTTCAGATACTGTTCTAATGGCAAATAAAGCAGCATTAAGCTTCTGAACAAGATCCTGGACATGGGCTTTCCACAACAGCTTACTATCTATCCGAACGCCTAGGAACTTGAACTGTTCCGTCTTGCTTATAATATGCCTATTCTGTCTGATCAAAATATTGGTTCTTGTTGAATTGTGAGTTAGAAACTGTAAAAACTGAGTCTTACTGTGATTTAGAATCAAATTATTTTCCACAAGCCACGAACTTATTTCATGAACTACATTATTTGTTACTGTTTCAATATTACACACAAGATCCTTCACAATCAAGCTGGTGTCATCAGCAAACAGAAATATTTTTGAATCACCTGTAATACTAGAAGGCATATCATTTATATAAATAAGAAACAGCAGTGGCCCCAGCACCGACCCTCGGGGAACGCCCCACTTAACAGTGCCCCATTGGGACTGAACATCACTACCACTCTCAATATTGCAGAGAATTACCTCCTGCTTTCTGTTCTTAAAGTAAGAGACGAACCAATTGTAAGCTACTCCCCTTACTCCATAATGGTCCAACTTCTGCAGTAATATTTTGTGGTCAACACAGTCAAAAGCCTTCGTTAAATCAAAGAAAACACCTAGCGTTTTCAATCTTTTATTTAATCCATCTAAAACCTTACAGAGAAAAGAGAATATAGCATTTTCAGTTGTTAAACCATTTCTAAAACCAAGCTGAACATTTGACAGCAAATTATGTGAATTTAAATGCTCCCGTAACCTTGAATATACAACCTTCTCGATAACTTTAGCAAACACCGATGGAATAGAAATAGGTCTAAAATTGTCAACATTATCAATGTTTCCCTTTTTATAAAGTGGCTTCACTACCGAGTACTTTAATCAGTCAGGAAACCGACCACTCCTGAAGGAAAAGTTACAGATATGCCTGAGAACTGGGCTAACATACATAGAACAATAATTCAGTATTCTGCTAGGCACCCCGTCATATCAGTGAGAGTTCTTGGTCTCTAGTGATTTAATTATTAACTCAATCTCCCTCTTGTCAGTATCATGGAGGAGCATTTCAGGTAACAGTCTCTGAACACTTTTTTCTAAGAGCGCTATATGATTCCCTGTTGGGACTAGGTTTCTATTTAGTTCACCTGCTATATTCAGAAAGTGATTATTAAATACTGTACATATATGTGACTTATCAGTAATACGGACATTCCCACTACGCACTGATTCTATATCCTCGACCTGTCTCTGCAGACCAGCAACTTCCTTTACGACTGACCATATGGTTTTAATTTTATCCTGAGACTTAGCTATTCTATCTGCATACCACTTACTTTTTGCCTTCGTAATAACATTTTTAAGCACCTTACAATACTGTTTGTAATGGGCTGCTGCATTTAGATTTTGACTGTTTCTAACGTTTTGATATAACTGCCACTTTGTTCTACAAGATGTTCTTATCCATCTAGTCAGCCACCCAGGCTGCCTGTTTGTGCCAGTATCCTGTTTTAAACATTCTAGCGGAAAGCAACTTTCAAAGAGCATGAGAAAAGTCTTGAGAAAAGCATTATATTTATAGTCTACTGTATCAGCGCTATAAACATCTTGCCACTCTTGTTCCTTTATAAGGTTTACAAAGGTCTCTACAGCAACTGGATCAGCTTTCCTGAACAGCTGATGACTATATTTAACACGTGTTGCAGCACAAAAATCTTTTAAAGTTAAAATTTGTGCATCATGCTCTGAAAGGCCATTCACCTTTTCGCTAACAGAATGGCCTTCTAGTAATGAGGAATGAACAAAAATGTTGTCTATGGTTGTTCTATTGTTCCCTTGCCCTCTCGTTGGAAAGAATACGGTTTGCATAAGATTATACGAATTAAAGAGGTCTACCAGCATCCTCTTCCTTGCACAATCACTTATACAATTAATATTGAAGTCACCACATATAACTAACTTTTTGTATTTCCTATAAAGTGAACCAAGAACCTCCTCTAGCTTTAGCAAAAATGTTGTGAAATCGGAGTCTGGGGATCTATAAATAACAACAGTTAGAAGTTTAGCTCTGTTAAATTTAACCACACCTGCACAACATTCAAACACCTTTTCAGTGCAGTACTTTGAAACGTCAATTGACTCAAATGGGATGCCGTTTTTCACATACATGGCTACTCCCCCACACAGCAAAGAGCTCCTCGAAAAGCTGCCAGCCAACCTGTATCCTGGTAAAGGAAGCCTCTGAATTATCTCCTTATTTAAGAAGTGTTCAGATATACCAATAATTTCAGAGTCAACATCTATAAGCAGTTCACTAACTTTATCTCTAATACCTTGTATATTTTGATGAAATATACTAATTCCCTGATTACTCGGATACCTAAGCTTTGTCAAAAGTGATTCCCTTGTTAGAGAGACTTCCCTTAAGCAGGAATACCTATCAGCTGACTTCAATCCAAAAAAGGTGCAGCTCTAACACCCACTACTGCAGGAATTTTCCCATGAGTGATCCCACCAACCCCACCTATGCTGTCACCTATAAGCTTTGCCAACCTCCCCCTCCCATAATTAATTCTATTACATCTTGCTTTAGCAGCATTAGCTGTTTTTGCATGTTCTTGCTTCAGGGCTGCTGCACTTAACATGGTCTGAAAATTCTGTCACTGACTAAAAGCCACGATCTAATAAAAATGGTCTTAGAGATTTATAAAAAGTGAAAATGGGTTAATAACTTATTTTTTGTGGCAGACCATTGTCCACTTCTACAAACATTATAGAAAAAGGCAGATTTGTACTTAGCAAAAGGCAGACACATTAAGTTGCATACAGGCACAATTAAAAAGACACTCACATACAAGCCTTTATCAGCAAAAGAGAAACACACACCACTCATACACACAAGCTAGCACATCTTACGCACAAAAGACTGCCGACTCCATCATCTCTGGCCGGAATGCTGGAGTTGGCAGTCATGCCCGCATAGGGTGTGCTTGCTTGTGCATATGAATGGTGTGTGTTTCTCTTTAGCTGATGAAGGCTGTGACCAAAATCTTTATGTAAGTGTCTTAATTGTAACTGTCTGTCACTTCACTTCATGTGTCTTTTTTAAACTAAGTAACAATGTCTTTTCCTAAATTGTTGATATTCCTATCTGGAGTTTCTGTAACACTATTTGTAGTAAAGGTTTTACAGGCTGATGTCCTTACTGACTCCACACAGAGGCTGCCTGGTATCACGCTCATTTATGTTAAAGTTTTTGTTTCTCTCTAACATATTTACATGTTTCTAGAACAAAACTGCAAGGGAGTGAGAAGTGTGGAAGCTTGCTTTGAGAGCAAATAAATGCAGGCTGTACCATACATTCTTAGGTGTGACATTTGTTTTTATTGTGTGTGTGACATTGTAATTCGGTCAGCACCAGCAAAGGACTTGGAAGAGCAGTTGAACGGAATGGACAGTGTCTTGAAAGGAGGATATAAGATGAACATCAACAAAAGCAAAACAGGGATAATGGAATGTAGTCAAATTAAGTCGGGTGATGCTGAAGGAATTAAATCAGGAAATGAGACACTTAAAGTAGTAAAGGAGTTTTGCTATTTGGGGATCAAAATAACTGATGACAGTTGTCTTTGGGTTTTTGCTTGTAAGAAGAATCATTATACAACCCTTAATTTTAACTTTATAAAATTTATGAGCAGACTTTCTAGACTGTAGTTGTATGTGAGAATCCTAGCGCTATTATGATAAGAAGAGATAAATCCAACATCCTCTTTCTGGATTCCATTTGCCTCCCACATTGAATTTCCCAACTGGAAAATAACAGGACAGTAGCAGAAAATATTTTCGTTTATACCTCTTAGGTAGATGTGTTCACTCTTCCAGACATTAAAAATGGGTTACCAATTCATTATGTACAGGTTTTAACAATGGATGGCATAAAGGCAGATATAAGAGTACACAGATACACAAGAAATTAGATCAACCCTGCTATTTGAAACAGAATTACCCATTCAACTTCCTACAAACCACTAAAATTAGTCTCTGTAGGAACTCATTAGACCTGCTTCATTGTGTTATGAGAAAGTAAGTTATTAATTACGTTCCTGTGTCCTAGCACACTAATAAGATTTGTAGAAACAGGTAAATTCTCATGTAGCATTACATAATACTGTGCACGTATTACTACTTTGAGTCCACTTAACTGTATTATGGTTATTTCAGCTTATTTTAATGTGTGAAAAAGTATTTAAAGAAGTGCATTTACAGAGAATACAGATGTGTTTACTTGATCTGACCATCCTGGTTTGGATCTTTGAAGGTTTATTCAAATTTCAAATTATTCCATGCAAATGCCACAATAGTTCTTAGTCATGGCCATGGGTGACACATTCCTCTTTAGACACGTGTCCATCTTCACAGGAAATGGTGATGACCATGGCAACATGAGTATGCAATGATAAAATTTCCAACCTTTGCTAGGGTTGATTTACTAGTGTGTGCTGAAAATTAATGTCTCTGAATTTTTTATTCTGTTTGCAATTTTGGTTGAGGTATCACATGTCATGCACCTTATTCTGTCAACTTTCACACTTCACTGACACAAATTGCAACTATAGTGTGTAACATGGTGGCGTTTAACATAACTATGTCGGTGTGTGAGAAACAGCATTCTGTAGTTGAATTTCTAACCGCAGAAGAGTTTGTTCACACATGGTGCACCATCTCCTTCAGCATGACAATGCCAGACCACACAAGTGCACTGCGACATCTGCAACAATTGGATGCCTTGGATTCATTGTCATCCTCCGTACAGTCCCAACTTGGCCCCATCTGATTTTCATCTGTTTCCAAACCTTACCTTGGAGGACTTCACTTTGACAGGGATGAAGCAGTGCAAGCAGAGGTGAGACTGTGGTTCCAACAAAGTCAAACATTCTACAGTGAGAGTATCATCAAACTGGTCTCTCATTGGGTGAAATGTGTTTGTTGCCAGGATGACTACAGTGAAAACTAAAAATGTAGACATGATGAATAAAGATATAGAATGTTAATGAAGTTTGTTTTATTTAATAACCTTAAAGGGCTTTCACATAAAAAAAAAAAAAACTGAGACATTACTTCTCAGCACACCTTCGTACCGCTAACAATAAATGTTTCAGAAGGTACCTTCCAACTGCACGTGTTTTTAACAGAAATTATATAAACACTTCACCTAAACACACAGATGGAAGATATATTTTGAAATGTAGTGCGTGGAATAAATCAACTCCCTACAGTGTTCTTTTCTTGCCCACTATTAATAGTTGCGAAAACAGTAAATTCTTTTGCTGCATTAATTTCTTTATTATTGCATTGAATTTTCATATTAAAAATTCACAGCTCAATATTTTATTATTGTGATTTTTTTCTGCTAATAAGTTCTAGAGGAGGCCTGACTTGTTCTAAGAACTTCTTTCATAGAATAAAAAATAAGCAAACATTATAAAAAGAGAGATTTTATAGAGCACATATTGTTGATGGTGAATTCAATGCACTGCTGTAGACATTTTCAAATTTTATGAGAGTGCTTTTCCAATAATGTACAGAAAAAAAATAAAAGCACATTACAGTCTTTATGTAGTGCCAAATTTTCTCAAGAACAAATGTTTCAATTTGGTTTCATTAACCCATTGCAGCGAAGGATGAACCACCATTCGTTAAATATCGAGCAGAAAGGAACATCATATGATACAATTTTCCAATCTACAATGATGGACATGAGTTACTGTTGTTAGTGTCAGTGAAGTCACCAAAACTTGCACGAGCAAATTTTTTTTTTAACGGAGTTTCACAGTTGGAAAACACAATTTTTCATGTGTGCAATGTCTAGCATGTGATTAAAAGTGTGAAAATTCAATGCAGTTGTTTAGGGGTGTGAAAATTCAATGCAGTTGTTTAGGTAAAGTAACTTAACTTAAATCTTGCTCAAAGACAAGATCCTCGTCATACACTTTGACTGACCAATGCCAGAAGCTAAGTTATTTAGGAAGTGAATCATGACAGAATTGTCAATTTGGAGGAATCTGTAACTGAAAAATGGATGTTATTTTGCTTACTTGTTTGTGCCCATGTATAATAAAAGAAATATAAACAGAAGTTAGTTGAAATGGTACTTTGAAAAATATTCAGAATGATTTACTTCTGTGTTTACCATGAACAAGTTAGAAAGCTTTCCAGAACTTCACAGTTTGTCATATTTATACAATATGTTTTCCCTGAGTGTAAACCTAAAGGAAGATTTTCAACTTTTCTCACTCTTGTGAGTGCCATGCCTTAGAAAAATCCCTTTGAAACTTTACTGGCTAATCTGGATATTTTAGGCAAATTTATTTATCAGATTTACAATGGTGTAGCTGTCACAAGTAGTCATCATTCGGACAACCAGACACCTCTTAAATAGCACTATAGACATGCTCATTATTTTTGAAGTTATGACCATAATCATAACACAGACATAATATTTTTTTTTTACTGACATCAGTAAGATTTTTAGCTACTTCCCATTCCCCAGCTCTTCTAAGTGAACTATGATGTGTCCAACACAAAATGCAGCCTCAAATCAAGAATAATACTAACTGAACACAAAAATAGTCACTTACAGAATACACAGAGAAAATCCAGCTTTCATCTCAACAAACTATTATGATTACAATCATAAGAAGGTGCTATCTAATATTACAACCACCATCATTTTAACTTTGGTTGTCTGTATTTTATCATATCACATCACACACTGATATACTGTACAACTCATTAGACTATTGATTCATGACAGTATAAAAAGATCTAACATTTTAAAACAGCTGTACAAGGTATATGAGATACCATTATTGGCAAAATTTCCATATCATTGCCAAAACTTCCACATTCAGAAAGAGGCTGCATCCCATCAATAAATAGGCACAGAAACATGGAATTCTAAAAATGGCAGCTGTGAAAAAGAGTTATACAATTCTCACTCAGGTTCATGACTGCTTGTACTTCACAAGCCACCTAATCACTGCCCGGTATACAACTTTGAAAGGTTCCCATACATATTGCTACAGAGGTCTCACGAAATACATCCTTCCAGAATGAGATTTTCACTCTGCAGTGGAGTGTTCGCTGCTATGAAACTTCCTGGCAGATTAACACTGTGCACCGACGGACTGAGACTCAAACTCGGGACCTTTGCCTTTTGCAGGCAGGTGCTCTACAGTCTGAGCTATCCAAGCACGACTCACGCTCCATCCTCACAGACTGATTTCTGCCAGTATCTCATCTCCTGCCTTGGAAACTTCACAGAACCTCTACTGCGAACCTTGCACAACTAGCACTCCTAGAGGAAAGGATATTGCGAGGTAAAAATCTCATTCTGGAAACATCGTCCAGGCTGTGGCTAGGCCGTGTCTCCGCAATATCCTGTCTCTCTGGGGTGCCAGTTCTACAAGGTTTGCAGGAGAGCTTCTGTGAAGATTGGAAGGTAGGAGACAAGATACTGGCAGAAATAAGGCTGCGATGATGGGGGGTTGAGTCGTGCTTGGGTAGCTCAGACAGTAGAGCACTTGCCTGCAAAAGACGAAGGTCCTGAGTTCAAGTTTCAGTGCGGCACACAGTTTGAAATATATCCTCCTTGGAATGTGGTAAGATGAAAATAGAGCTTTAAATACTCCAAATGAGTAAAAAGTTTAGAACTCTCACAAGTGCTGTTGTAAAACTAAGATATCTAGTCAAAATAATTTTCAGGAGCCTTTTAGTAAATGAATGTCTTTCTATACCCTGAAGAAATTATATTTTTTTCTGAGGTCTCAGGTGTACAGTGTTCTCCATTGAGAGAAACCTCAAAGTGCACTGTAATCTACTATGAATGAGTCAGTAACAAACTCTTTACACTATTGGGGAGTGGGATAGATTGTTTCATAGAAGCTTATCCATAAAGAATTTTCTATGTTTTTAATTTCTGGCCATGTTTCATTAGCTATTTCTAACCCAGTAGTCTGTCTAACACTGAACCACCACTGCATTTGCTCCATTTGTTTTCCCAATACACATATCAATAATTCACTATTCAGTGCAACAGATAACTCCATTTTTCATCATTTGAAAATGATACTAGTATCGCACATTCAGGGCCATACTGAAACATAGAGCAAACAATGTATTGGAGGGAAATTGTTCACAGTTAATTATAAATGTGTGCTCATGTAATTTCAATATGAGGTACAGCAAAGACCAGGCTTTAGTTGAGCAATGGGTCATGTAATTTCAATACGAGGTAGAGCAAAGACCAGGCTTCAGTTTACCAGTGGGTCACCCAGTGACCTATACTGGCACACAGCTCAGTTTCAATAGATTCTCATCAAGTCTGACTAACATGAAATCTGCAGCATGGCAGAAATATATAGAAGCTTCAGGTAACATATACTAAAAATAACTCACGCGAAACATACTTGGGAAACTCCAAGAAAGAATCTAGGAATATCATTCAGCCCTGTAAACACCATTCCCCCAATGGCTGCCAAGTTAACATTACACTACTAATAAATTGCATTTGCAGTAATTATTACCATATAGAGCCTGTGAGTGGAAAACAAACCTTAATCTATAGTGTTCTAATAAGTGTCCACAGCCATACAGCAATTTGCATGTGTTCTAATACGTGTTCTCAATTTTCTATTGAAATATCTGCTTCCTCCAATTTACTGTCTCGCAAACCAACACACAATATAGGGTGTAAGAAGCTTGCTTTTTTAAAAAAAAACTCAGATAACAGTAATCCTGGAGAGGGTCTCAATCACGAAAACTAGCATAACAATATGTGGAGACATGAATGTCAACACAGAAGATCAGGGCAAAATTAGCAACAGCTTCCTAAACATTTTGAACACTTTCGGTGTGAGAAGAATGGTAAACACTGCAACGATGATTTTAAAAAGTTCAGTTTCAATTTTTGACCACGTACTTATGGGCACTGACAGGGAAAACTGTAAGGTATTTATAAGAGAGCATGGCATTTCAAATTATTACTGTCAGATAATAGAGCTAAAAACATGCTCAAAGAAACTTCCTGGCATATTAAAACTGTGTGCCGGACCGAGACTCGAACTCTGGACCTTTGCCTTTCGCGGGAAAGTGCTCTACCAACTGAGCTACCCAAACACGACTCGCCCCGTCCTCACAGCTTCACTTCTGACAGTATCGACGTCTCCTACCTTCCAAACTTTACAGAAGCTCTCCTGCAGAAGTAAAGCTGTGAGTACCGGGCATGAGTCGTGTTTGGGTAGCTCAGTTGGTACAGCACTTTCCCGCAAAAGGCAAAGGTCTCGAGTTCGAGTTTCGGTCCGGCATACAGTTTTAATCTGCCAGGAAGTTTCATATCAGTGCACACTCTGCTGCAGAGTGAAAATCTCATGCTCAATGAAACCTGTGAAACTGCAGGCCTACAAGAGGATCGTCTCAGATCATAAGGTAGATACTTTTTCTATATACTGGCAAATCTAACCTGAGATGAAATGTATACGGAAAGCAATGTAGATGCTAAGACCTCTAAATTTTGCACATTATTTAAATTAATTTTTGAGGTGACACTTACAAAAGTAGACATTCCTACTGCTGCAGATAGGAAAACAGATGGGTAACTGCAGGTTTTAGAAAGTTCTCACAGACACTCAATTTTCTTAGTTCCTTGCAAGAGCATTGCACTAACCCACATATCCTTAAACACTATCACGGGTATTTAAAAAATATATTATATTTAAAAAACCAAAGAAAAAACCATTCAATGACAAGTTATTATGTAATTCAGTAAATAAAAGCAAAGTGGTGTGGAAGGTTATAAACCATGAAGTTGGAGAGGGCAGACACAGGGATAATAGTACACACATCAAAAATGAGGACAGAATAACAGGAAGTCCGCAGCAATTAGGAATGTTTGTAAATGATTATTTCTCTGGCATTGCAAAGACGGTGCAGAAAAATCTTTCTAAAACACATTTAGCACCCACAAAGGCTTCCACAGCATTCACAATCATGATGTTTCCCTCAACAGATTTTGAAGTTAGGAATACAGCACAACAATAGTCAGCAGGCATAGATGAGGTTCCCGTCTCTGTTCTGAAGGCGTGCATACAACACCCGTTAACAAACACAATAAATGAATCTTTTAGTTCAGGAGTTTTTTCCCAGAATAACTAAAGCAAGCATGGGTGGAGCCATTGCTAAAGAAAGGTAATGCGGAGAGAACTGGAAACTAATAGCCACTTTCACTATTCTCAAAAATAACTGAAACAATCACGAAAGATAGACTGATGAACTATATGAATAAACAAACCATCCTTAATGAAGCACAGTTTAGATTCAGAAGTAGAAGAAGTATAACAACACCCATTGCAGAATTCATGAAGATGGTACCCGATGTTCTCAAAAACAATGATTGTGTTACAGGCAATTTCTTAGACTTGTCCAAGGCTTTTGACACCTCTGACCATAAAATACTATTGAGCAAGCTAGGTATAAGCGGGACAGCGAATGACTGGTTTTAGTCTCACTTCAAAAAGAAGATGCAAAAGGTGAAGAATGTTCAACCATCTGCTGATGATAAATGTTTGGTAAAACAACATTCAGATAAGATACATAAATCACATTCCACATAAGCAAGACATGGAAAAAAAGTTCTCTTTGCTGATGACATCAACATCGTAGTCACTGATAAGACATGAGAACGCCTGTTAGAGAAAGTGGATGAAATGCTAAATGATGTTTACAATTGGGCAGTATGTAATAAATTATTGCACAACAAAACGAAAACAAACAGTATGCATTTGAGCATAAAGAGAGGAACCAACTCTTGTCACATTAAGGATAATAAACACGTAGATTGTGTAGCAAACAACAAAGTTTTTAGGGATGGACATTGATTGTCAGCTATTATAGTATGTACAAGGATACTGGCAAAGATAATGTCATCAACATATTATGTTTTTGGGGTGTTAGCGTCAGGTCGTAACAGCCAATGTTGTGACATATTATGTCTACATATACTCAGTTCTTAGCTATGGGATTCTTTTGTGGGGATCGAAGTCACAAAACAAGGACACAAGTTTTTCCAATTGCAAAAAAGGCCATAATAATAGTAATAATAATAATAATAATAATAATAATAATAATAATAATAATTTTAACTGAAAGTAGCAGTCGGGCCCACTGTAAAGAGTAAAGAGCTACTTAAAAAATTAGGCATCCTTACTGTACCAATTGAGTGTGTACATCAATCTGTGGCGCATATCGGACAAAATATTAATAAATACTGCACTAATAGTTCTATTCCTAATCATGGAACAAGAGCTAGTTTGGAGTTAAATTCAAACAGGAAAAAGAACCAAAAACCCAAAGCAGTGAACCAGGGCATAAAATTGTGTAGCAAATTGCCAAAGGTAGCGGAAAAGATTACTAAAACACATTTGTTTAACAAGGCAGCTAAAATGTTCTTCACAAGTAATGCATATTGCACAATTCAAGATTACTTAGAGGACACAGAGTAGTGGATAGTAATGAATGGTGCCTTGTCACATTTCAATACAGGGTTAGGGTTTACCGCTTTCACAAGGATCATGTGTGAAGCTGTATAAAGCATAACAGTTACGTCTGCCAAATGAGGCAATACAGCTGTTAGGATGCTGACCTCATATTGATGATGATGGAGCTGCTCTGTCCAGCCATTCTGATTAGGGTTTTATGTGGTTTTCCTAGATCCCTATGGCAAATGCCATGATGGTTCCTTAAACTAGGCCACTGTCATTCACCTGTCCTATTCCCATATGCTACCTGCCTATCCTCTTGAAGCATGTTATACGTGCTGTGTGATGTATTTTGCTCTGCTGATTGGCACTGTATTACCTCGACAAACCCTGTATCATTGCGAGATGATCCTTGGATGAATGAACAGAAATAAAAAATAATTTGCAGAGTGACATCAACAATTTGCCAGGGAGAAATCACAAAGGGAATTCCATCACATGAAATAATTGATTACCCACTGCTGTTAAAGTGAATGGCATGTTATTTAATTTGAAATAGGAAGCAAAACCAGTTTTCTGTGAATCATAAAAGTGTTCCAAATACGTAATTAAGACACTGGCCTCTCCCTCAACAAGCCAAAGCCAACAGCGGGTGTTAGAGAGAAAGAGAGAGAGAGAGAGAGAGAGAGAGAGAGAGAAAGAGAGAGAGAGAGAGAGAGAGAGAGAGAGAGAGAGATTTCCTTCTTGTACGGTTATTTATTTAGCTTAACCAGAGTGGAGTGATATGTTTAACAAGAACAGTTGTTCCCCATTAAGGCCAACATATTAATTATTAAAACGACTACAAAAATCTCCAATCCACTCTACTTTTTAAGATGATGTGTGGTTGGTGATGGAAATGTATCTGGGTCTGAAGAGCAATTTATATATCATAAAACAAAGCACTGTGAACTGAACAATTTGGTAAATATCTTAAACTGAGTAACAGTGAAATGGAACTGTCTTTACCGTAGGAATTGTACCTGGTATGCGACAACTCCTACCCCCATGAACCACGGACCTTGCCGTTGGTGGGGAGGCTTGCGTGCCTCAGCGATACAGATGGCCGTATCGTAGGTATCTGTTGAGAGGCCAGACATATGTGTGGTTCCTGAAGAGGGGCAGCATCCTTTTCAGTAGTTGCGGGGGCAACAGTCTGGATGATTGACTGATGTGGCCCTGTAACACTAACCAAAATGGCCTTGCTGTTGTGGTACTGCGAACGGCTGAAAGCAAGGGGAAACTACAGCCGTCATTTTTCCCCGAGGGCATGCAGCTTTACTGTATGATTAAATGATGATGGCTTCCTCTTGGGTAAAATATTCCGGAGGTAAAATAGTCCCCCATTCGGATCTCTGGGCGGGGACTACTCAACAGGACGTCATTATCAGGAGAAAGAAAACTGGCGTTCTACGGATCGGAGCGTGGAATGTCAGTTCCCTTAACAGGCAGGTAGGTTAGAAAATTTAAAAAGGGAAATGGATAGGTTGAAGTTAGATATAGTGGGAATTAGTGAAGTTCGGTGGCCGGAGGAACAAGACTTTTGGTCAGGTGAATACAGGGTTATAAATACAAAATCAAATAGGGGTAATGCAGGAGTCGGTTTAATAATGAATAAAAAAATAGGAGTGCGGGTAAGCTACTACAAACAGCATAGTGAATGCATTATTGTGGCCAAGATAGACACGAAGCCCATGCCTACAACAGTAGTACAAGTTTATATGCCAACTAGCTCTGCAAATGATGATGAAATTGATGAACTGTATGACGAGATAAAAGAAATTATTCAGGTAGTGAAGGGAGACGAAAATTTAATAGTCATGGGTGACCGGAATTCGAGAGTAGGATAAGGGAGGGAAGGAAACATAGTGGGTAAATATGGATTGGGTGAGAGAAATGAAAGAGGAAGCCGTCTGGTAGAATTTTGCACAGAGCATAACTTAATCATAGCTAACACTTGGTTCAAGAATCATGAAAGAAGGTATATACATGGAAGAATCCTGGAGATACTAGTAGGTATCAGATAGATCATATAATGGTAAGACAGAGATTTAGGAACCAGGTTTTAAATTGTTAGACATTTCCAGGGGCAGACGTGGACTCTGACCACAATCTATTGGTTATGAACTTTAGATTAAAACTGAAGAAACTGGTAAAAGGTGGGAATTTAAGGAGATGGGACCTGGATAAACTGAAAGAACCAGAGGCTGTACAGAGTTTCAGGGAGAGCATAAGGGAACAATTGATAGGAAGGAAAGAAATACAGTAGAAGAAGAATGGGTAGCTCTGAGGGATGAAGTAGTGAAGGCAGCCGAGGATCAAGTAGGTAAAAAGACGAGGGCTAGTAGAAACCCTTGGGTAACAGAAGAAATATTGAATTTAATTGATGAAAGGAGAAAATATAAAAACGCACTAAATGAAGCAGGCAAAAGGGAATACAAACATCTCAAAAATGAGATCGACAGGAAGTGCAAAATGGCTAAGCAGGAATGGCTAGAGGACAAATGTAAGGATGTAGAGGCTTATCTCACTAGGGGTATGATAGATACTGCCTACAGGAAAATTAAAGAGACCTTTGGAGAAAAGAGAGCCTCTTGTATGAATATCAAGAGCTCAGATGGAAACCCAGTTCTAAGCAAAGAAGGGAAAGCAGAAAGGTGGAAGGAGTATATAGAGGGTCTATACAAGGGCGATGTACTCGAGGACAATATTATGGAAATGGAAGAGGATGTAGATGAAGACAAAATAGGAGATACAATACTGCGTGAAGAGTTTGACAGAGCACTGAAAGACCTGAGTCGAAACAAGGCCCCGGGAGTAGACAACATTTCATTGGAACTACTGACGGCCTTGGGAGAGCCAGTCCTGACAAAACTCTACCATCTGGTGAGCAAGATGTATGAGACAGGCGAAGTACCCTCAGACTTCAAGAAGAATATAATAATTCCGACCCCAAAGAAAGCGGGTGTTGACAGATGTGAAAATTACCAAACTGTCAGTTTGATAAGTCACAGCTGCAAAATACTAACGCGAATTCTTTACAGACGAATGGAAAAACTGGTAGAAGCCGACCTCGGCGAAGATTAGTTTGGATTCTGCAGAAATGTTGGAACACGTGAGACAATTCTGACCCTACGACTTATCTTAGAAAATAGATTAAGGAAAGCCAAACCTACATTTCTAGCATTTGTGCACTTAGAGAAAGCTTTTGACAATGTTGACTGGAATACTCTCTTTCAAATTCTAAAGGTGGCAGAGGTAAAATACAGGGAGCAAAAGGCTATTTACAATTTGTACAGAAACCAGATGGCAGTTATAAGAGCCGAGGGGCATGAAAGGGAGGTAGCGGTTGGGAAGGGAGTGAGACAGGGTTGTAGCCTCTCACCGTTGTTATTCAATCTGTATATTGAGCAAGCAGTAAAAGCAACAAAAGAAAAATTCTGAGTAGGTATTAAAGTCCATGGAGCAGAAATAAAAACGCTGAGGTTCGCAGATGACATTGTAATTCTGTAAGAGACAGCAAAGGACTTGGAAGAGCAGTTGAATGGAATGGACAGTGTCTTGAGAGGAGGATATAAGATGAACATCAACAAAAGCAAAACGAGGATAATGGAATGTAGTCGAATTAAGTCGGGTGATGCTGAGGGAATTAGATTAGGAAATGAGTCACTTAAAGTAGTAAAGGAGTTTGCTATTTGGGGAGCAAAATAACTGATGATGGTCGAAGTAGAGAGGATATAAAATGTTGACTGGCAATGGCAAGGAAAGCGTTTCTGAAGAAACGAAATTTGTTAACATCGAGTATAGATTTAAGTGTCAGGATGTCGTTTCTGAAAGTATTTGTATGGAGTGTAGCCATGTATGGAAGTGAAACATGGACAATAAATAGTTTGGACAAGAAGAGAATGGAAGCTTTCGAAATGTGGTGCTACAGAAGAATGCTGAAGATTAGATGGTTAGATCACATAACTAATGAGGAGGTATTGAATAGAATTGGTGAGAAGAGGAGTTTTTGGCACAACTTGACTAGAAGAAGGGATTGGTTGGTAGGACATGTTGTGAGGCGTCAAGGGATCACCAATTTAGTATTTGAGGGCAGCTTGGAGGGTAAAAACCATAGAGGGAGACCAAGAGAGGAATACACTAAGCAGATTCAGAAGGATGTAGGCTGCAATACGTACTGGGGGATGAAGCAGCTAGCACAGGATAGAGTAGCATGGAGAGCTGCATCAAACCAGTCTCAGGACTGAAGACAACAACAACAACAACATGAGACAACTATACTACATTTCCAAAATATTTATGAAGGGTTAGTATATCAGACTCCAGGATAAGAAGGACCTACCTGTTGGCAACAGTTACCTACCCTTCCTTTTTGAACTTCTCACGAGCTATCCCACTTTCCTCAGGGGCCAGAGACAGTAGTTATGTGCCTGCAAGTTGTGCCTGTGTGAATGTGTGCATGTTTTCTAATTCAGAAGAACACCTTTTGGCCAAAAGCTTAAAAATATAGCAGGTCTTCTCATTGTGCCTGCCTGTAGCTCAGTGTCCCCTCTCTATGGGGAATAGCAACCTATCCTTTTCATAATATTGCCATCTTTATGAAAGAATGCCTTCATTGCTGAAAAACAGGCTGTAAGAATAATATGTGGTGCTCACCCATGATTATCCTGTAGACATCTGTTTAAGGACTGCTGCTTCAGGATATAGTTATTCTCTCATGAAATTTGTTGTAAATAATACACTGCAGTTGAAAAGAAGCAATGATATACACAATTACTGTACCAGAACAAAAATGACATTCAATACACCACATTAAGGCTATCTTTAGTACAGAAAGGGTTGTACAATGCTGCACCCAAAATTTTTTATCATTTACCCAGTGATGTAAAATGTGTGCGACACACAACAAAGTTTAATTTGAAAATAAATGAAAAAGTTTCACCTTGTTAATTCCTCCTATTCTGTGAAATAATATCTGCTATTGTAATCTGTAAAAGCTGGTGATTACTCCCATCTCTAAGTCATCTTTTTATTATTTTGGAAAGAAAAGAAAGACTGTTGTCAATGATCAGGTCTATTTAGAAAATACTTAATGATATGAATATGGAAGACTCAGTCCACATCATTACTAATTATTGTGCAAATGACCCATGGAAAATTAAACTAACTAGCTCTCACCCCTTGAAGGAAAGTACTAGGCAGCAATTCTCTCTCATAATTTTACAGTATATATTCTTGGGTGGTTCTCTCTTCTAATGTAATACTTCATTTCCACTTTTTTTTATATATAAATTACTTTATAATGATATACAGACTCCTGTGGAAAACCTGATGACTGTACTGCGTAAATTCTAGCTTGTTCCCAATAGTTTCAATCGCTTAGCCTGCATGATGGGGATATGATCACAACACACAACATAAAGCAACTGTTATGTACTGTGGGATACGATACGTTTAGGGGATAGATTTACAAAAAAATTATTTGTCTTAATATTTATGAGAGAGGGTCATGCCAAGGCATACCACTGCAGAGGGAAAGATTTGCTTGGGCATCAATCATCTCAATCTGGAACACCCTATATTAATTAATTCAGCACTTCAAGAATACCACAAAGTTGTAAACTCTTGTTCTTTACAAAAACTGGGTCTCAGCATTATTTTCTTTCCCCAAACAATGGAGAAGATAGGAGATGATTGCAGTAGAAATTACATTTTAGTGAATCCAAATTAAAGAATGGTGTTTTACACTGACGTGTTGATACACAAGCTGTCAAGAATAAACTTCTCAGTATCCTGCAGGTGACAAGAAATTAGCACGGAAAACTATCCACCAACTTCATTTGAAATACAAATACAGGAAACTATAGACAGCAATAAATGATCTTCTATACTACTGTGAGACACATAAGTGGCAGTTTCTTTTCGTTATGCTTCATAAATTTTCACTAAGACGACTTCTCAGAAAACCGTGGTGCTGTAAATGACAAACATGGGGAATTTTTCCACTATCAATCTCAACAGAAGGAAGAATGCGAGTTTAAAATACCACTGATGATAAGGACGTTAGATATGGAGCAAACATTTCGATCTAGGATGAAAATAGTTGAGTCCTTTTAAAATGACATTTGTCATAGGAAACCTAGGGAAACCACAAAAAACTTCTGTAAGGATGGCTTAACACGAATTTGAAATGCAATCCAATCAAATATGGATGCAGCATCCCACCAAGTAATGTTGAAACTCGGAAGGAAGGCACAATGAATAGTGGATATCAGTGTTAACCAATATATGATGGATATGCATCGGTGAATTAGCAACAACATTAATCTGATAGTAGCCTAACTAAATGTGCCTCCAATGAATTTGCTCTGAAGTAGAAGGGTAAGAGAAACACATCTTTTTTTTTAAGAATAAGTCTGTAAGTGTGGACCACCTAATAAAAGCTAGAGCTGAACTCTCACCTTAATGAGCATTGCAGTGTTCAGTGTGCTAGTGAGTATAAAGATTATCTGTTTGTTAGATGTTTCTTAGTAATTCACAAACAAGAAAAGCAAAAAATGCAACAAAAAAATGAAATTTGATCGAGCTGCAAGATAAATTTTAAAGTCAACTCACATTCACAAAAAGTTAGGCCAACTTTGGATACAACAGCTACTCAGTCCTGTTGCATATCTCTCTAACTGCTCCATTCCCCCCTCCCCTCTTCCTCACTAATGGTAATGTGTAGTGCCACTACTTGTCAAAATTTCAAGGCTGGAAGAATGATGAAGGAATTATTCATGTAGTGGACAATGAATATTTATATGGGAGAAACGTATACAAGGAATAAACATTCATTTTCCATAGAAGAATGTTGGCACCATATCCTCAAAATCACATTCCTGCCATTGTCACAATGGGCATGTAAATGTGACTAACTTTACAGATGTTAGATTGGAAAATCACTTTTTGCCCTTTTTTGCCAGCTTCACATTTCTGTCACCCAAAAGAGATCCTCTGTGAATATCTTAATATATCACACATCACTAATAAATGAAAAATTGTTGAGAGTCATTAAATTAGAGAATTTAGGATAAACTGAGGCAATAGTTTAATTTGGGTGTTCTCTCAGCGAGCTTTACAGTATACTATGCCTGATTAGTAAACTAGCCAACAAGCATGATGACATAATGTAACTTAAAGCTCATTGGACATTTCATTCTGCAGATACTGTATGCAGTACCAAGAACTAATCCCTCTCACCCTCAATCATTCATAGCATATTTTGAGACAAAAAAAATGCTTATGCCCAGGAAGTCAGATAAGCTTGTGACAAAATTGTAGTTCGGAGGAGAGAGACCCCCTATTTGAATTAGTTAAAATTAGACTTCAGAAGCATAAGCTATTTCAATTCTTAAAGACTAGTGATGATAGGTGGAAACCTATATATCAGGTTCTGTATGGCCTTTCACGTGTCATCAATAAATAAGATGTAATGTAAAACGAAACCACAATTTTCTGGAATAACTGAAATGCCAGTCCTACAATCAAATAATCAGAAACTAGACAACATCGTTATGGCAGTGATGTGCAAGAGAGGGCTGTGTAACTGTGGAGAAAAAATTGATAAGGATGAATAATAACAGGCAGTATCTAAGTCTAGCATCATAACAGGTAACAACCAATGCAAAGAATAGTAAAGAACACATCAGCATGATATTCAAGTAAAGGGGAAAAAAATCAGTATGTTTATTAGTTTCACATACTTTTGATCAACGTTAGCACATTAACCTGTCCCTACAACTGACTAGTGTATTTTTATAAGCTGGAGCTTGGCCTACTGGTTAAATTGTGTGACACCCTAAAAAATTAAATTCACAGAATATAGAATTATGACCGTAACTTCTATGCATATACATGATACAGTTAAGACATATTTAAACAAACTTATTTTTCTTTTTACATGCCAAGTAATATCACTACATAGGGAAAGATTGATTTGGGCATCGATCGTATCAATCAGGAACACACAACATAATTAATGCAGCACTCCTAGAACACAAATTATACACCAATGCTAAACAGTGATTGAAACAATTATAGCACAAGAATAAAAGATGACTATTACATCAATTGTACCAAACTACAACTTGCCAATAAAGTTTCTACTAGAGCAGGGTGCTTACTATACAACAGATTAGCAAACAGTTTAAAAAAATATTAACACACTAGCAGGTTTAAAAACCAAAGAAAGAATGTGCTTCAAAAGAGCATGATTGTAAAGTGTTAAATAATGTTATAACGCCAGGCACCATTCCAAAAAAATTAGATTTTGCAGTACTAAACCAATATCTTCAGGACTGTGCTTCATATATTATGTCATTCATTGCAGCAGAAACTGTAATTGGTTGCCAATATGTTGTAAATTAAAATTAATATTAAGAAATGGCTTTGCCTACGTTTTCATTAATTATTTTACATATATGGGTAAGTCTATTGTAAAATAATATATGTGCGCAAACTGTAATTTACACAGCTGATAAAATTTTAAATGCTTAATGATGTATCCAATACCGCTCCAAACAACGATCAAGGATGGGTGAATAAATAAATAAATAAATAAATAAATAAACGTAAATTTTAATTTCCTTTATTACTGTTATTGCTACGACAAGAAAACATCGTCTTTCCAACTTTAAATAGATGCTGGACAATATGGTAATCAAGCGTCAACTGCGCCGGTGAAAAGAAGAAATAAAGCAAAATAATTTTTTCGTGGTATTACAGAACTCACGACCAACGTCATTTTCGTGAGTGTGAAAGACACAAGACAGGAACGACAATTAATGTCTAACAAATAAGAGGAACAAAGCATTAATGAGTTAACCCACGTCCAAACAGAATTTCATGGGTACGACGAACACTTAACATTCTTATTTTTTAACAGTAATAATACTCGCACTTTTTTCAGTTTCCTTCACAGTTTTACGAAAAACGAAGATCCCGCATACAGGAAACGAGCTTTCAAAGCTACAGCTTACTAAACTGATACAAAACCACAAACAACTGCATTTAAAGCAGCCATACTACGTATTTACATTCAGCAAAGCGTCATTCAAACGTTGCAAATCCAGCGACAGTCAAGGCAACGTATACCCGAAGCTACGCCTACAACACAAAACCGTGAAGATTTGTTAATAGGATTTTTCCAGTGTTCGGAACGGAGCTATTTTGATGCAAACCATTAGCCACCAGATCCCCAAACACAGATTTATTTAGTTCCATTAAAAAGAAAAAAAAAACATTAGCAATGTAAAATAACCTTCGGGTAATGGTGGCCATTACAAAATGCACGCACGTACATACACACATTACACACACAGTCTTGAAATATGTGTTAAATGTGTTCGTACAAAACATACCATACTATTACGGAACTGGTTTCCTTACTCACATTTAACATTTTATGAACGTATTCAACAATGATCAGCCCAAAACCTGATTTTCACGTACGTTAACATAACATAAATCCTCAAAAAAAATTAAATGTTAACTTTTCTTACCTACGTATTTCTTCAACTGCGACGAATCCCTTGTTTAAGTGCAACTAATTATAGCATTATTTCAATGATATGAAATACCATCATCACGGCTCGCTCTAACATAAATGTCGCCTGCCCTCGACACGATCTTTGCCGAGAAGTAATGTTCAGCAAACAGAGAGTTCAACTGTGTGGAAATCAGCAAAGAAGAAAAACCTAAGGTACTAAAATAGTGCCCAGTTTTGAGGAGAGTTTTAGATCCCTTTACAAGACGAAACAGACCATTATCTTATCGAAATTAAGAAAGTTTTCACTAGCTTTTTTTTTTTTATTTGTACGCATCCTCTTTAGGAGCACTACATTATTTATCAAATCCGTCATTCGGGTACTCTCTGGACTATTCAATCAAATCCTGTGATGGTTCGATCTCTTTACGTATTTATGCAAAGGGGAGAAAATGGGAGGTACGAATCTTGAAAAATAGGGAGGACATTACTTCCAAACAAAGAAGGGTGGTTGGAAAAGAGTAGGGAAATGAAATGTTATGTATACACATTTAAACTGACGAAGATAAATCCTTAACAAGCTGTAACATACATACATACATACATTAATCCTTGTTCCATTGATCACGAATACGACATTTCGAAATGATATGGAACGTGTCACTTTAACATAAGTTTGCTTTGCACAAAATAACTAATTATTTTTTTACAGTTACTGCAACATATATAAGAATTAATCTATTGAGAAGAAGGAGTTGTCATTCAGAAGTTCTTTTAATAAGCTTTTAAATGTTGGTTGGCTATCTGTCAGACTTTGTGGCAGCATAATTCACCCCTTTCTGTGCCAAAGTGAGATTTAATCCAACATAGTGAATATAATCCTTTCTTCTAGTGTTGTAGCTATGCACTTCACTGTTATTTTTGAATGGGGATGGGATATTAATGATAAATTTCATAAGTGAATATATATATTGCGAAGGTACTGTGAATATCCCGAGTTCCTAAAATAAATGTCTGCAAGGTGCTCTTGGGTGGGCTCCAGCAATTATTCTGATTACACACTTTTCTGCAATGAATACTTTCTCTCTTAATGACGAATTGCCCCAAAATATGATGCCATATGAAAGCAATGAATGAAAATAGGCATAGTAGGCTAATTTACTGATACGTCTATCAGCAAAATTTGCAATAACCCTAATTGCATAAGTAGCTGAATCTAACTGTTTCAGCAGATCATCGATATGTTTCTCCCAATTCAATTTCTCATCAATGCACACACCCAGAAATTCTGAATATTCTGCCTTACCAACAGAATTCCGTTCATAGTATATATTCATCAATGGTTTTAATGCTATTTACTGTACAGAATTGTATAAACTGTGTTTTCTCAAAATTTAGTGAGAGCCCATTTGCAGTGAACCAGTTAATAATTTTCTGAACGACATTATTTGCAATTTCCTCAGCTGATTCTTGCTTGTTGGGTGTGATTACTATACTTGTATCATCAGCAAAAATAACCAGCTTTGCAGCTTCATGAATATAGAGTGGCAAGTCGTTAATATATATTAAGAACAATATGGGACCCAAAACTGAACCCTGTGTGACACCATTCTTGATACTTCCCCAGTTAGAGGACTCTGCTGGTTTTTGAAGACTATCTGTACTGTTAATCTCTTTCTTCTGCATTCTTCCAGTTAAGTAGGAATGAAACCATTTGTGCACTGTCCCACTCATACCACAATACTTAAGCTTATCTAGAAGAATTTCATGATTCACACAATCAAAAGCCTTTGAGAGATCACAAAATATCCCAATGGGTGACGTTCAGTTAAAATAGTGCACATTAAATACAATCTGAATTATTAGACAAGACTCACTTTTTGTCACATTGTACATAGCTACAAGGCACAGGAATCTAAGGCTCCAAACTGACAATAAACCCAGAACGCTACACACAGATATCATGGTTACAATGTGAATTCACGTGTTCATATATAGTGACATTCCAATAATATTAATTAAAGAAAGAGCTAAACATTTAAGTAATGATGCCACTATGTTTAATAAGGAGTGTACAGCATATTTACTATTTGCGTTAACACGACATCGATGGAATAGAAATGGGAAGAAGCTATGGCAGTCTAAATTCTAAGGGTTCTGAAATCCTGTACCATTGTGGCAGAGGTGAGGCCACACACACATGTCAGAACACCTGCAGCAGGGCTCAGATCATCCACAGCAGAGGCCATATCACCTACAGGACAGGCAGGGACATCTCTAGCAGCAGACATTACATTGGCAGCAGAGGATCCTGGAGAAGGCAGCGGACGATCCTCCCTAATTAGCAGAGGAACCTTCATCAGTAGTGGAGGAGGACCGTGCATCAGTACCAGAGTATACTTCATTGGCAGCAGAGGGCAGTTCACCAGTAGTGTGGGAGACACTTCACTGCAGGCTTCTCTGGCAGCTAGCATTCAGACACTAGCAATAGTAGGAGGATACCTTTTGCTGGTAGCAGTCGGTCCACTCACACCAGTAACTGCTGCAGAGAGCATTTCAATACAGCCAAAAGAAAGACAAACAAGGTGCAAAAAACCCATAGTGCTCAAAAGTTTTTGGTACCCCACCTCAAAACAACATCAGCTGTTTGACAGCAAAGTTTGAGTGCAGCTGTACCAGTCTATATCCTAGAGGTTTCCATATTTTAAGCAATAATATCCAGAGTCTGCGAACTAAATCTCTTGAACTTGAAGTTGCAGTTCATGAAGCAAATACTTGCTGTATGTTTACGGTGGAACACTGATGATTATTTAGCCAGTCATATTTTTAGGAAGGATACAAAGTGTGGTAGAGTTTGTATTATTCATAAATCTAATGTGGAAGAGGAAATGAAGTGTGAGACAGCAACATTGAGTACTGAAAAACATTTTGAAGCTTCTGCCATTCAGTTTCATGGGCAACTGATTTACATAATAATTAATTCAGTACATAGGGCACCTAGTGGGTATGTAGACTCCATCATTACCAAACGGGGGCCTCAGCTGGACATTATGTTTACTGAAAAAACCGCTATAAATGTCTGTGGGGACTTTAATATAAACCTTGTTAATGATTCTTCATCAAGAAAGCTGTTTCTTAATTAACTGCAGACTGTCAACGAGTTTCCTCTTATAAGTCCACCTGCTTAGTTTAGTTGTTACATTCTTGCCTCCCAGGCAGGGAGCCCAGTTTAGATTTGTGGCCAGGTTACAGATTTTCTCCACTTGTGTACTGGATGTTGTGTTGCCCTCATCATCATTAATCATCACCGACATGCAAGTCACCCAGTGTGGCGTCACCTGAAATAAGACTTGCAACCCAGTGGCCAAACTTCCATAAGAATAACAGATGGAACAACACGTTTTCAAATATGGACACCACAGAGAGAGAAATTATTAATGCTGACATAAGGCTATCTGATCATAATGCTCTCATCCTTAAAAAGCCAGCAGTAACCCATGAAGGAAATGACTATACTTTTTTCTAAAACAACAGAAGTGATTTTTCTGCAGAAAATTTCTTAAGCTTTGTCGTTAATCTGAGTAATGAGTCCTGTTTAGACATTTTTTACACTTATGTACTAACGATTGTTTTTAAACATTCATGTCAAATTTGAATTGTGTTTTCCAAAGGAACTGACTAGATTCCATTCATGCTGGATTACTAAATCTAGTTTAAAAACGTTCATTTGTCAAATGAAAAGAGCCAGAGCTCCACTTTATAAAATAGATAAAGACTTATAACCAATATATCACAGGTAACTGAAAAGCCAAAACTACTTAGAAACAATAGTGTAGTAAGGATGTTGGGCAATAAATCAAAATCTGTACAAGATATTGCACCAAGTGAAAGAGGTGAGATACATGAAGAACAGGAATTAACACTTACAAACGTTGATAATATCAAAATTGGCAAAACAGAGCAGCCAGATAACGTAAATGATTGCTTAACAAATGCTTTCCACACACTTAGCTTAAATTTCTGAAATCAGGACAAACTTAGAAATCGTACTCCTGCATACAGCGTGAGGTTAGTTCCAGCTTGTTAACATGAAGTAGTAACAGTGATTAAAAGACAGAACTGCAAAATGTCAGTGGTTGTGGATGATGTACCAGTGACATAATCGGTACTCCTTCACAAATTGCAGAGCCCTTTGCTCACAACTGTTAATTCATCATTCAGTTAGCGAATGTTTCCTAACAGAGCAAAAATATCGAAAGCGATACCTTTACTCAAGAGTGGTAGTAGGCATAAGATTGGAAGTTATCGACTCATTTCACTCCTCTCAGCATTCTCTAAAGTAACTGAAACGATCACAGTCTTCTGAATAATTATCACCATGTCTTTCGAATGGGTAGAAGCATAGAAAGAGTGGTAATAGTTTACATAGACGACCAGCTAGAAACATGGATAACAACAATATTGTTGTAGGAGTTAATTTAGAGCTTTCTAAATCTTTCGGCACTGTTAGTCATGAAATTATTTGGGATAAACTGGAAACAATGGGGATAAATTGGATATAAAACAAGTGGTTTCAGTCATATTTGCAAAATAGATCACTGGTTAGGGAGCTCACATCTACTGATTCTAATCATAAAATCAGGTTAGTATCTGAAACAAACAAAGTCGAAATAGGTGTACCACAGTCTTGTATGTTAGGTCCCCTTTTGTTCTTTATTTATTTAAATGATATACACATTTCAGAAACTGCAGCCAAGATCATATTGTTTGCAACTGAAGCTAGTGGAATAGTAAGCAATGTTAAGGAATCTCTGTCCATAATAAACGATCAAGTCCTCAAGTTCTTGCATTCAGTGTTAAAAGACCGACCATAATGCTAAGAAAACAAATTATATTCAATTTGTAAAGATGAATCAAAATCAAGATCTCCAACTAGTACTGGGTAGAAATTGGCATGATGCACAAAATTTTTAGGGATACATGTTCATCAAGATTTAAACTCCAAAGATCATGTTACTAAACTCATGCTTGTTTTGCTTTGAGAATTATTTCTAAAGTTTGCATCTCACATGGAGCTATAGTAGCTTATTTTCGCTGTTTACAGTCCTTTGTAATTCATGGAATAGTTTTTGGGGTAAAATCGATGATCAATTCAACGAAATTTTTACATTGCATGAAAGGGGTATTTGAATCTTGTCACACAGCACTACTAGGTCTCACTGGAAGCCTGTATTTAAAAAGTTCTGTTTGCTTACTGTATGCTCCCTGTTCATAAACAAAAGTGTGTTGATGAGAAGAGCTAGACTTGATGACCTGCAAACCAACCATGATTACGCTAGTCACAACACACAGAAATATGGGTTCCTCCATACAGAAGTTGGAACAACTCATACCCAAAGACATGTGAGCCACTTTGGTGTCATTCTTGATAATAGCCTGCCACCTTACATAAAGAGATTGCAGAAGGAAACAGCTCTTACAACAGAGTTAAAATCATTTCTTTATGAAATGTGTTTCTACATTGTAGGTGAATATGTTAGCTTATAGGAACACTAGGCCTTCCCATCTATACTGTGTTTGTGTTTGAAAAATAACTTTTGTGCTATATGTTTTCTGATCTCTGCATTTCAAAGGGTGTGCAATATCCTCCTCAGAGCGCCTGCTCTGCTGCCACATTAGTTATGGCTGATATAATGTCAGCAAATTCTTGTGTATTGAATTTTCAGCAGTGTTATATAATGTTATTATTTTTTTCGGTGTTTTATATCAAAATTTCATGTCCTAGTTATGTCATTGATTTACTTCTCGTGTATGATGCAGTTGCAATGTAGATTGTGAATTTGTAATTTTCCTTCCAACCATGAAATGAGTGAGGTGGCTTTGACACTCTTCATGAAGTTGGCTCGCGTTTGGGTAGAGTGGTGTTCATTCCCTGTCTGGCCACCCAGACTTGAGTTTCCCACAGTTTTCCCAATTTACTAAAGTGTGTGGTGGGATAGTGCTTCCTTGCCGATTCTTGTCATATCCTCTCCTACTTTCTTTATGTTTTATATATGTAAACAGGTTGCAACAAAAATACGTGCCACAAATTGCAGGTCAAATTCCCCACATGTAGATGAAGAAATAATGTTATATGAAAAGGGTCTTGAATAACTTTGTTTCTACATTACAACTCATTTTCTCCAACTCATTAAACATGGGAAACATACACAAACAGAATGCACCAGCATACACATGCAACTCTTTTTCAAACTAGTATGCTTTCCATGGGCATTTACACAAGCATCACTCTGCCATAATAGTGAATCTCAGATGCACTGATGTATACCTGGAGCATTTGCATGGTTTCGCAGCTGTCCATAATACTGGCACAGAGACTCCGAACGTCTTGTACTGGGGTTTCATACACATCTGTTACCGAATCTGGAAGCCAACGGACATTAACGCTAAAATAGGGTGTGCTCCATCATGCATGAAGTACCTGTTTTGTCATACAGTTAGAGGCACATCTGCTAACAAATCGTGTAGAATATTCTCTACGAAAGTATGATAGCTTTGTCCGTTGAGCCTAGGTGGAAGAAAGTGAGGCCCTACCAAACACTCACCAACAAAGCCAGCCCCAACATTCACAGAAAATCTGTGTTGATAACTAGCTTTCAACAATTGCATCTGGGTTGACTTCTGCCCATACGTACCGACTGTGAAAATTTACAATCTGATTTCGTTGAAACGACGGCTCATCTGTGAACACCACCGTTACACAAAAAATAAGATTGACACTTTGTTGAATAAAGTATTCGTAGAAGAGTAACCAGGCAGAAAAATCAGTTTCTGACAGTGCCTGGACATGCTGTAAATAGTATGGATACACCTAGTCCTCTTGTAACACCCACCAGTCATGTGGTCAACATTCAGTGCTGCAGCTACATGTCTTGTAGTGGCAATAGGGTCGTCGTCAACTTCATGACGAATTACTACCTCCTGTTGCAGTATCCTCATATGTCTAGGCCTCCACCGGTCGCGAGTATCAGGCATTTAGCCCCACGTACCCTAACTCGACACACAATGGCTTTAAACGTTTTCCTGTCACGGCACCTTCACACAGGAAACATCTCCCGCTACAAACGTTGAGCGCGACCGCCATTGCCCTCAGCTAATCCATACATTAAATGGGCATCTGTCATCTCTGCGTTTGTGTACACTGCCATTTCACGAGCCAAGTCTGTGATTAACTCTACGTAGTAATTCGTGTGCTTTCTATAGACCCACTGCTCGCTGGAACAGTTTATATTACCTCTAAACAACCAATGATGTGTGTCATATGGCAACATGACATGTCAAACAAAACACTGGTAGTGTACAATGTAACCAGAGGTCACCAAGAGTGCATGTTCCTCAGGGGAATGTGTTACAGAACAAACTTATACATACACTTTAAAAGTCTTTCAGCAAAACGTACAGTTCCTACCAAACAAACTTGATGAAATAAATGTGCTTCTTAGCAATGATTGGAAGAAGGTATCAGTTTAATGTTTTTGTGAGCAATGGCTAGAGAAGGACCATTTACAGCATTCAAACATAACCGGTTTCACTCTGGCAAACAACTTTTGCAGATCAATATCAAAGCTTGGAGGAAGCTGCTTTAATGTAAAAGAAAACATAGACTATAAGAGAATAGACTGTGTAAATCAGTTAGGAAGCGAAAAACACTTTGAAGCCTCAGATGTTGAAATAACATCAGGAAAAGCCATAATAATGTGTGTTTACAGATCACCCAACAGCAATGTAAACATTTTCTTTAAAATACTTGACCTTGCACTAGGGAACTTAAAAATTCTTGCAAAACTATAGTTCTGTGTGGCGATTTTAATATTGACCTCTTAAGGGGATACGGAATCGGATTTTGGGTTAAAAAATCGAATTTTTTTTTATTGGCGTATTATATTCTGCCATGTTTCCTCTTTAAAATGACGTATCATACATAGCTCTACTACAATTATAACTATTTTATTTTTATATATTTGTGAGATCGGGTATTGCGCTTTAGTTATACACGTCTCTCGTGGCTGACCATGAACTTTTTGGCAGTACCTTTAAAGTGACATGAATTCAAATATCCCGGTTTCCAGCGACTATTTATACACTAGTTGCCCGAAAATGTTTCTCTCTGGTTTCCTCAAGTTACTCTTTGACTTTGTGGCGGGACTGTTTTGTAAACAGTGTGATATAAGAAAGTAGTTGTTGTTGAGTTATTTCGTATTTAGTGCTTCATTTTTCGCAGTGAAAATGCCTAGAGCTAAAGCAAAAGTATTTAAAAAGCGTGTGAACTGGCAAAAGAAAAGAAATAATGATTCATTAGCAAAGCAAAGCAGTTCATCATCATCACTGTTGGAAAATGTGAATCCACTTATTACTGATTTGCCGAACGAACTTACACCAAATGAAAACAGTGCTTCTCATAAAAAACTAAGAGATTTGGAAGAGAAATATAATTTACTTGATAGAGGGAATGAAGTTTTTGAACTCATTGATACGAATATATTGTGTGAAGCTCTTGAAAACAGTTTTTGCTGCAAAAAATGTCATGGAAACGTTTCTCTGAAAGTAGAATCCCATGTTGGCCTGGCTGCCCAGTTTAATTTAATATGCAGTGTTTGTAAATACAGCTGTAAGTTTCCAAGTTCGGTTTCAGTAACTGTAAATAATGGATACAAGAAAACTGAACTTTATAGTGTAAATATTAGGTTAGTTTATGGATTGCGAGCAATTGGTAAGGGCAAAGCAGCTGGTGATATGCTATGTGGTGTTCTAAATCTTCCAAGTGCACCTTCAAAGTTTGAAACTTATAATTATGTACTAGGATCTGCAGTTGAAGATGTAGCACAGAAGTCAATGCAGGTTGCTGTGGAAGAAGCAGTGGAAGAAAATGACGGCAGTCGTGACCTCACAGTGGCGTTTGATGGCACGTGGCAGAAAAGGGGCCACACCTCCAACAATGGTGTTGTAACAGCAACTAGTGTTGATACTGGCAAGGTTATTGATGTTGCAATAATGTCTAAATACTGTAGGTGCACAGGCAGGCTGAAAAATGAACACAGTGATGACTGTATTGCTAATTATTATGGTAGTAGTGGTGGCATGGAGGTTGCTGGGGTGAAGAAAATTTTTCATCGCTCTTCACAGTGGTATAATGTTCGCTATGTCAAATATCTGGGAGATGGTGACTCTAAAGCATTCAAAGAAGTTTTGGAAAGCAAACCATATGGGAACAGTGTAAATATAAGCAAACTTGAATGTATAGGACATGTGCAGAAGAGAATGGGTGCCAGGCTGAGAAGGTTAAAATCAGTTATGAAAGGGAAAAAACTAGATGATGGGAAAACCTTGGATGGCAGAGGAAGATTGACTGATTCCATAATAGACCACATTCAGAACTGCTATGGCCTTGCAATCAGGCAAAATACAGGCAATCTTGAAGAAATGAGGAGAGCTATATGGGCTTTATATTTCCACACCGCATCCACGGATGAGCATACACAACATGGTTTGTGCCCCAAAGGTGAAAACAGCTGGTGTAAATACAATAGGGGACTAACAACAGGAGAGAAATACATTCACCACCACAGTCTACCATCAGCCATCATGGCAGAAATAAAGCCCATTTTCAGAGATCTGGCTGACAGAAGTCTTCTGATGAAATGTCTTCACGGAAAAACGCAGAACCCCAACGAGTGCTTGAATAGTGTGATATGGCATCGTCTCCCAAAAACAGTGTTTGTCGGAATTAATACACTACATTTTGGTGTGTATGATGCTGTGGCAACCTTCAATCTTGGAAATATAACTAAATGCCAGGTCCTTCAAAAGTTGGGTATGTGTGTTGGTTCCCGTACGGTACGTGCTATGTTCTTTTTAGATCAGCACAGACTAAGGCATGCTGATAATATAATCAAGACATTAGTGAAAAAAGCAAGACAGGTGCAGAGGGGTGCCAAAAGAAGACTTGAAGATGATTATGAAGACTGTGAAGGGGGTATTAGCTACGGATCAGGAATGTTTTAATCTTCTTTCTCCGTTTCCCGTAAGTTTACTTTTTACTTCATCTAGGAACATTATCTCAGGTACTGGTCAACCTAGAAGTCTGAAATTTTTATGACGTAGTGACATAGGTCCCTATTACATACTGAAACAACGATTTTTTAATTACTTGATTTACAAAAGACTTAGGGGTGATAGTCTAGTAAAAAGCGATGGAAAAAATTTACTTAAAAATAAATGTACAATATCTCTGTAAGAAAATACTTTGACAATAAACTGTTGTTTCAGTATTGTTGTAACATATGAATGCACATACAGTAAAATTTTTACCTCTCTGTCTCCAGTAGTTTGTGAGAAAATGTTCCCTATAGTAGGCATATATTAACATTGCGGGGATAGGTGATTCCGTATCCCCTTAACACACAGCTCCCAAAGAGAAAAATTTCTTAATATTATTCACGAATATAACCTGTGCACTAAAATAAACTCCCTTACACACATAACAAAATGTAGTGCTACACTTAGTGCTCAGATCTTTGTAAACACAAACATGCACACCTCAGAAAAATTTAATACTGGCTACAGTGACCACAATGCACAGCTTCTTGTCGTATGCAGAAGTATTGACTTGTCTAGGAATGGAAGTGTTATCTACAAGAGAAAATGCAGCATGCAAAATATTGAGCACTTCAAACATATGCTAAGTACCCACTCGTGGAATAAAACCTACAACAGTTACAACACAGATGAAAATCTGGATAATTGAATGGAAATTTACAGGCATTGCTTTGAAATTGCATTTCCAAAAAAGAAAATAATTTGTAAAGGCCCCAGCAAACCCAAAACTTGGATTACATCAGGGATCAAAGTATCGTGTAGAAGAGAAAGAGAACTTTTTGCACTATCAAAAACAGACAGCAGCCCTGAATTTGCTCACTACTTCAAAAAAATACAAGTTAACTTTGAGTCGTGTAATAAGGGAAACAAAATTAAGGGAAAATGACAAACTTATTACGGAATCCTCAAACAAAGTTAAGACAATGTGGAACACGGTATAGAGACTTACTGGAAAGGTGGAAACACACAAGAATATTGTATTGTCACAGGCAGGCAACAAGATCACTGATCCAAAATTAATTGCTAACCACTTGAATACTTACTACACCAATATTGCTGGTGAGCTAGTGAAGGAACAAATGGGAAAAACATCAAACAAAATATTATAGGAAATTTCTGGAAATAGTTTAACAAATACATCCATGTTCCTTCGTCCAATGACAATGTGCCAGATTATATTATAAAAGTATCTGCTGAACAGATACTCGCACCACTGCTAGACATATGCAATTTTTCACTATCAAGAGGTATTTTCCCACAACAGTTAAAAACTGCAAAAGTTGAACCCCTTTACAAAAAGGGCGAGCGGCAGCAGATGGTCAACTATAGGCCTATGTCACTCCTCTCAGGTTTTTCAAAAATCATTGAAAAACTAGTTCTGTCGCAATTAACTGATTTCTGTAACAAAAAAATATGATCTCAGAATGGCAGCATGGCTTAAGGCCTCAGTGCAGTACTGAAACAGCCACTTTTAGCCTCATAAATCGTATTTTAAATTCAGTGGATAACACAGAAATGTTTTGGGGATTTTCCTGGATTTAAAAAAAGCATTTGGTTTAACAGACCATGAAATTCTCCCAAGAAGGTTAGAGTGGTATGGTGTAAGAGGTCTGCCACGCTAGTGTCTGAAATCCTACGTAGAAAATTGCTCTCAGATAACAGATTTAAAACACATTGTAAAAAACGAACTCCAAGCTTATCAATCGAAACCTTCCACATTAACGCACGGTGTACCACAAGGCTCAATTTTAGGCCCCTTTCTCTTCTTAATTTTCATAATAGACTTCCCCCTACACGTTCAACACACCAAACCAGTGCTATTTGCAGATGACACAAGCATATTAATTGAAGGTGAAAACGAAATGGCTCTAAGTTTAAATGCTAAAGTCACAAATGAAAATGTCCAGAGCGGTTTATGAGGAATAAACATACATAACAAAATAAAAACCCATTAAAACCAAACATGTCCATGGAAAACCAAAGAATTAACAGTGTCACTGAAACAAAATTTCTTGGCATCTACTTACAAGACAATCTTAAATGGGATTCCCACATCACGCCATTAAATTGTAAACTATCGAAAATGACTTATGCGATGAGGATTATATGGAACAACACAAGTTCTGAGATGGTTAGAGCAGTGTATTATACTTGCATACACTGCCTATTGAGATATGGCATAATATTCTGAGGAAATTCTCCTCATAGCATAATAACATTCCAGAAAGGAAAAAAGTTTGTGAGGATAATGAAAAATGCTAACAGCTGAAAAAATCATACAAACCATTCTTTAAAGAACCGGGGATTCTACCCCTACCATGTATCTATATACTAGAAGTTGTCATGTACCTAAAAAAAGCATGCTTAAAAATGGAAATAAAGTTATTCAAAATAAATCTGTACATGAACACCATACAAGGCAAATAGTGACATACACAGACATCACTGTTATACCACACTGTGCAAGAAAGGTGTATATCACTCAGCTTCACATTTGTTTAATAAGCTGCCAAGTAACTTAAAGGCCATAAGCAAAATCCATAGCTTTAAAAAAACTGTAACTTCATATCTCTTGGAAAACTGTTTTTACTCAGTAACACAGTATCTTGAAAAATAAGTTAATTTCTGTTGTAACAATATAAAAATGTAATGTAACAATATAGCAATATAACAATGTAACAATTTATAAATGTTATGTATACAATCAATGTTACAGTATATTAATGTAATGTCATTTTGTCCAACATCCAAGGGTATAGTATATGTATACCTCATATAGTATATGTATACCTCAAAGATTCAGGACGTAAATAAATAAATAAATAAATGTGACATACGTTTTCCATTGGTTTCAGATCAGACGAAATTGGTGACCAAGACATGAACGTCAGTTCACTATCATGCTCCTCAAATCACTGTAGCACGATTATGGCCTTGTGACATCAACGGTTATCCTACTGGAAGATCGGTGTACTGTCAGGGAAGACATCGTGCTTGAAGGACACAAGTTGTCCACAATAATTCTCATGTAGCGCACAGCTCCCTTGTCCCTTCGATTACTACCACAGATCACATGGCAGCTCAAATGACTGCCCATTATAGCATAATAGCGCCCCCACTGCCCTGTGTCCATGGCGTGTTGCATGTTTCAAGCAGACATTTCCTTGGATGACTGTGTATCCTTGACATGATCATAGACCTGGTGTAACAATACACGTGATTCATCCAATCAGGTAATGTGTTTCAAATCATGCATGGTCTAATCTCGACGATCATGTGCTCACTGCATTCGTAATTGATGAAGTCGACTTAACATGGGCATCTTCTGCTACAGGGCCTCATGTTCGACCATGTGTGCTGAACAAAGTGCTTTGAAAGATTTGTGCCTGGACTAGTATTATACTATATCGTCAGATCTGCTACAGATTCCTGTCTACCCTCTTTTCAAGGCTGAGCAAGCCTTTAGCATCCACTGTCAATGATAAAGTGTGGACAGAAAGCATTTTCCGGAATGCGTTTAACACAGAGCCCAATGCAGACTATTATGAAGGCAGGCGCATACGGAATAGGTTCAAATATTTCTGAGTGGCTCAAAGACATCTTAAGTAATAGAACCCAGTACATTGTCCTCAATGGTGAGTGTTCATCAGAGGCAACAGTGTAGCAAGGAGTGACATACAGTGTTATAGGACTGCTATTGTGTTATAGGACTGCTCTTATTTCATAAATGATCTGACACACAGGGCAAGCAGCACTCAGTGGCTGTTTTCTGATTGTGACGTGGTGAGGCGGATTCTGTCGCCGTTGAGTGACCGTAGGAGAATGTAAGATAACTTAGACAGAATTTCTAGTTAGTGTGATGAATGGTAGCTTGCTCTAAATATGGAAAAATGCGAGCTAATATAGATAAGTTGTAAAAACAATCCCATAATGTTAGAGTACAGCATTAGTAGTGCGCTGCTTGACACTGTCACGTGGATTAAATATCTAGGCGTAACGTTGCAAAGTGATATGAAATGAAGCAAGACTGAGGACAGTAACAGGGAAAGTGAATTATCGACTTTGGTTTGTCGGGAGAAGTTTTGGAAAGCATGGTTCATCTATAAAGGAGACCGCATATGGAACACTGGTGCAACCCATTTTTCAGTGCTGCTCGAGTGTTTAGGATACCTGTCAGGTCAGATTAAAGGAAGACATCGAAGCAATTGATAAGTGTGATGCTAGATTTGTTACCAGTAGATTCGATTATCACATGAGTGTTACAGAGATGCTTTGTGAACTGAAATGCGAATCCCTGGAGCGAAGACAAGATTCATTTCGGGAAACACTACATAGAAAATTTACAGAATCAGCATTTGACTTGACTGCAGAATGATTCTACTACCTCCAGTGTAAATTACGCATGGGGATCACGAAGACAAGATAAGTGAAGTTACTTCTCGTACAGAAGCATATAGACAATCGCTTTTCCCTTGCTCTGTTTGTGATTGGAACAGGAAAGGAAATAATTATTAATGATAAAAGGTACCATCTGACATGCACCATATGGTGGCTTGTGGAGTATGTACATAGATGTAGATGCAAATATGCATTAACTTGTCGCTTTCTCGTGGTTTCACTGTCCTTTGACCACTTTCCATAGATGCTCGTGGCAGAAGCACCCAAGACACTTGTTCCTAGGCGCTGAGCCATAACAATCTACCCTTTGTCAGTGAGGTTTATGTCGGTGGGTTTCCCCATTTACAGTCCGTTTCTTTGCTAGAATGATTCCCCATTCGTTTCTGTTCCGCCTTTCTCGCCCACATTGCCACCAGGTGACATTCGATCTTCTATCAGGCAGTGGTCACAATTTTTATCAGTATATATTGGATCATAGTTTTTGTCTAAATATGTCTATGCAAGTTCCAGAGCTTTATTCCTGTAATTTAGTATATTCAGTTGAAAATGTCCTAATATTTCGAAATCCAAATGTGAATAATGTTGTTGTTGTTTCTTTTCCATCAAATACTCAAATGCACGTGAGGACAGTACTGGAAATTTGTGATAAGGTCTTATGGGACCAAACTGCTGAGGTCATCGGTCCCTACGTTTATGCACTACTTAATCTAAATTAAACTAACTTACGCTAAGGATAACACACACATCCATACCCGAGGGAGGATTCGAGCCTCCGATGGGGGCAGCTGTTCGGACAGTGACAAGGCACCTCAGACTATGCAGCTACCCCGTGCAGCGAGGACAGTATACCAGTGCATATAAAATTCACTTTCTTTCAAACTCTGAAGCCTGAACTGTTGACCACTAGTAAAAAGCTGGTAGACATTTCCTTTTCTTAATAAATTCACTAAAATGTTAGAGTCATTAGAATTTATATGCTTCTGCCATTGTAGCAAAAGTATTTGGAACTTTATGTTAAAATACTATTGCAGCCCATAGTCATACAAGACTCCAGTTCTCTAATGTGTAAATATTTGCGTTATATAAAATAAATAACATTTTCCTGTATAGATGTTAAAACTGAAGGCTTTTAAAAGAGAAACTTTTTCTATTACTCTTAGAAGTCAGATTATGTATCGACAGAATTGATAACAAGAACAATTTTAGTATCCTTCAGTCTTTTAGTGGTGTGTGATGGGTGTAAGTCAGCAAAGTTACACAACATGTCAGATGAACTAAACGTTTTCTTCAGTTTCAATGCACATCAAATGAACATGTTATACTGAATGTAGAACAAAGAATCAGGAGCAATGTGGAATGTACTGATGTATAAGGCTGGCGTAAACTCATGGGCTTTAGTCAGATAGAGATGGTTAATTGTAGAACTCTGATAATTCTTTGGGAATTCACAATTTAATGTGACTCACACACACAAGATGTAAAGAAAATTATAAATACAAATGTGTAATCAGAACTGCTACATCACATTAATTACAATGAAGCATTTCATCTGGTATGACGAATGAGATTTGAAATTTTCAGCAATCACAATCCATGTAAAAGAAAAATCTTAAGCAAGTGGTGCACCTCTGAAAAAATTAAGTCATAGGGAAGCTCCATTTGTTTGTGTCACTTTTTAAAATCAACATAAAATAGCAGACAATTCTGAAATTTAAGTTACAGTTTGGCTGTAAAACTTCCATGCATAAGAAGTATTTTCAGTTATGTCATATGCACAAGCTAGTATTCCATAGAGAGCTGTCTGCAAGGAAACACTGAGAATTTTTTCAGCTAGAGTAGTTCATTTACAGGAGAGCAGTGCAGAGCAAATTGGAAGCACTAGGAATATGCTTAACTCACCTCGAATACCTTGAGAAAATGCAAAGTACGAAGTATCTGAAGTGCTAGGCAAAGTAAGAGTGTGCTGTATAGAAGTAAATGAGTGTGTTTTATTTATTTTCATTTGGTACGCATATTCCATAGATCCGTACATGCGAGTGATCCGCCTGGATGTGGAACATGTCAATACAATTGTAGAAACACAATTAATGCTACAGAATAGTAATATAATACAATGATACAGATATTAATAAGTATCACTTTTTCTCATTTACAAGCTGTCATTTAACTAGTATAGCAATTCACAATATAACATTATAACTATAACATTAACATAATATTGTATCGTCCATCTAATAACTAAGAGACTAAATACATCTATTATTAAGGGAGGGCATTACTTCTGGAAAAGAATTCATCTAAGGAGTACAGTGGATGGTCAAGCAGGTATTTTTTTAACGTACCTTTGAACAGCATTTCATTTTCTCTTGTACATTTCATATAATTAGGCAATGCATGAAAAGTCTTTATAGCAGCATACTTTACTCCCTTCTGTACAAGTGATAAATTTTTTAGTTCAACATATAGATCATCTTTACCTCTAGTATTGTAGTTATGGTATGAACAATTTGTTTCATACTGAGCATAGTCTTTATTAACTACATTCATCAGAGAGTATATGTACTGACATGTTGTGGTCAGAATACCTAACTGTGTGAATAGTTTTCTACATGAGGTTCGTAGAGGAACCCCACACATGATTCTGACAGCTCTCTTCTGAGCAGTTAAGATTTTTTTTAGGCTGGTGAATTACCCTAGAATATTACCCCGTAACTCATTAATGAGTGAAAGTACCCAAATTAAGCTGATTTTAAAATGTTGATGTCCCCAAAATGAGTAATGATTCTTAGAGCAAAAGTTGCTGATGAAAGCCTTTTTAGAGTAAGGGACACATGCTGTTCCCAGTTGAGCCTACTGTCAATGTGAACCCCCAGGAATTTAGTGAATTGCACCTGTTCTAATTCCTGGTTGTCATGAGCAATTACTATATTTTCTAGAGTTTTATTTTTTGTGTGCAACTGTATAAAATTAGTTTTTTTAAATATTAACTGAAAGAGAATTAATTGAAAACCAAGCTGTAACTTCTCTGAGTATATCATTAACACCAGTCTCCAGATCAGCAGTAGACTTACCATCCACGACAATGCTTGTATCATCAGCAAACATTGTGAATTCACAATTTTTATTAATGGACAGGGGTAAATCATTAACATATATTAAAAACAGCAAGGGTCCAACGACAGATCCCTGGGGAACTCCATGTTGAATTTTGCCCCATTCAGAATGCACTAGACTGGAAGATCCTTTGTTGCAGCCGTTTAGAACCACCTTTTGTTTCCTATCTTCAAGATATGATTTTAGCCAGTTACCTGTAGGCCCTTTGATTCCTTAATGATAGGCCTTCTCCAAGAGTATTTTTTGGTTTACACATTCAAAGGCCTTGGAAATATCACACAAGACACCAACTGGTAACTTCTTACTATTAATAGACTCCAATACATCATTTGTGAGTGAATATATGGCACGCTCTGTGGAAACCCATTTTTGAAAATCAAACTGTCTGTGGTTAATAATATTAAGTTTATCAAGATGTGCCACAATCCTGTTATACACTGCCTTTTCAAGAACCTTTGAAAATGTTGTTAAGAGAGAGACAGGACGATAATTTTTGACATCTGTAGCATCGCCAGACTTGAAAAGATGTCTTACAATGGCATATTTCATTCTCTCTGGAACAACTCCCTCATAAAGAGACGTGTTGCAAATGTCAGCAAGTACTACACTTACATCATTAGTGCAGGCTTTCAACAGTTTACTAGAGATGTTATCTATACCTGAAGATCCTTTACTTTTCAATGAGCGAATAATTTCTTTTATTTCATTAACAGTTATAGGTGTTACATTAATATCATTAAAACATTGTGGGAGGTTAAGTTTCAGAATATCTGCAGCTTCCCTTAGGTCACCACTGCAACCTATTTCAGAGGTGACACTTAGAAAGTGGTTGTTAAATGTGTGTGCTATCTGTTTACTATCAGTTATTTTCATATCGTTCATTTTTAGGACAGCAGTTTTTTCATTGTCAGATGGTGCAGTACCTGTTGCCCTCTTTATTACATTACAAATCGTTCTGATTTTATTATTTGAACGGTTAATTTCAGATTGTATGCACATACTTTTAGATTTTTTAATGACTTTAGTTAAGATTTTGCAGTATGTCCTATAATATTTCATCTGGAGGGGATTATTGGATTGTCTGGATATTATATACAGTTCTCTTTTTCTTTGGCATGATATTTTTATGCCCTTGGTGAGCCATGGTTTTTTGCTTGATTGCCTGTTCTGTAGTCTACAGACCTTTCTTTGAAAGACACTTTCAAATATACCTGCCAATTCATCAGTAAATAAATTATATTTTGTATTAACATCATTTGCAAGATAAACATACCTCCAGTCAGTCTCCCAAATGCATAATTTTAATTTTTGGACATTTTCCTCATTCATGTTTCTAATGGTTTTCCACTGTGCACTAGCTTTGTTCTGATTTGTATTAAAGTTGTCAATTGTGAGTATTTGCCCATCATGATCAGAGAGACCATTTATGACTTTTTCAACTTTGATGTGATGAGTTTTACTCATATCTATAAAGATATTGTCTATTAGAGTGCTGGAAGTGGCAGTAGTTCTTGTGGGAAAACTGACAGTGGAGACAAGGTTGTAGGTATGCATTAAATTTGCAAACTCTGTCTTAGAAGATGAGCTTTCTAGGAAACCTATATTAAAATCTCCAGTCACTATAATGTCCCTATTTTTTCTTGTGGGATACAATAGCACAGAATCTAATTGTTTCATGACTACTTTAAAGTTACCAGATGGAGCCCTGTATACTGCTACTATTACCAGTTCCTTGTTAGCTTGTACTATTTCTGTGACACATGCCTCAAAGTCTTTCTCTACACAATATTTCTCCATATCTATTCTATTAAAGACAGGCTGTTTTTCACATAAATAACTGCCCCACCTTTGCACATATGGTTTCTACAAAATGAGGTAGCTAAAACACAGTTTGGAATATTGAGCATTTCGATACCAAAAGTGACATGGTGTTCTGTCAGACAGAGAATATGACCACAATTTGCACCTGTTGGTTCATCAATATTTACAATAAATTGGTCTAACTTACAGAGCAGGTTTTGAATATTTTGGTGAAAAATTTTGAGCTTATTTTTAATTACATGACTGGTTTGACATACCAGTATTACAGGAATAGTTTTCTGCAGGGAAGAGGGAGCTTTTGTGCTGGTAACACCCACATTTGTTGTTATTAACTACATTACTTACATTCTGATTGGAACCTTCCCCCTTCTGCCCCAGTGCCATAAAAAAATCCCCATTTGCAGCTGAGGACTTTCTTGATCTCAGGCACATCCTATGTGGAGCAGCTGCAGTCACTACTGTGCTCCTTTTTGCCATAGAGGGGGGATCTCCTGTTGGTGAGGTTTCTACACTGTCAGCTTTTACACTTGATCCTGTGGGGGTTGGTGTTGCTGATTCTGCTATTGATGACTGTTCTTCCTCCTTAAATGCTGCTACTTCACAAGCTGGTAGTGGATTAACGTTTCCCACTTGAGTTGTAACTGCTGGTGCTGTCTTGCTTTTGCATAAAAGGCCTGTTTGTTTTGATTGACATACAGGTGCTCCTGCATATGAAGTCTTCCCTTCAGCTGTTCCATTAGGTTTGAAGGAATATTTTGATGACACTGTCTGTATTTCTTCCAATGGTACAGTTTCAATGGGCACAGATGCTTTTAGAATGATTGGAGGAGCGGTGTTTCCAAATAGTTTGAATGTTTCTGCTAATAGTTCTTTAGCGAGTACACGTTTTCCCAGCCGGTTCCTGTGCATTCCATGTCGAGTAAAATGGTTTCTCTCTTCGGAATTACTGTCCAAAAACTTCACGTCCTTGAATGCCTTGCATACCTTTTGAAACATTCTGTTTGTGAATTTGATTTCATTATTTACACATGAACTGTTTATTAGGTCATGTCTGTGTGGGATGCTAACGACGATTGTTTTTCTTGGCGAGATTCTTTCCAGTGCATTTCGCAATGCTGTGATAGAATTTTTCGACTCATTTTTATAAACATCGTTAGCTCCAGCAATAATTACGCAAACATTGTTTGGTTGAGGGTTTAAATCTTTAATTATTTGCTGGAAAGGGGCCCTGGGTTTTACTGTGGCAGTAACGGAAAATTTAGATTGCATATTCATAAGAATAGGGGCTAAATCTCGTCCATGGCTGTCTGCAAAGATGCAAACTTCTGGTTTTGTTTCGTCTTCTCTCAATAATTTCATTTGTCGGTGTTTCTCTTGTGCGATGGGCGCAAACAAGTTTTTCGTAACTATAGCAGATATTGGAGCACTTTGACTTTCATTAACGGTTTCTTTGAGAGTGTTGTAGGTTTCACTTTGTACATTTTTCACACAAGGATTAAAATCGACATTCAAAGAATTAATTAACGATTCGATGTCATTCATATATTTTTTAGCTATTGCGAGTTCTACTTTCAGCACATCAGAGATGAGTTCTTCAGTACCAGCATTATATATCTTGACTGCAATTTTTCGAGTAGCAACATGGATGATGCTGATTTAGGAACAGTGGCATCTAAGCAAGTGGATGATAATGGTTGTTGTTTTGAGGGCCAGGTGCAGAAGTAAGTACACTCCTGGAAATGGAAAAAAGAACACATTGACACCGGTGTGTCAGACCCACCATACTTGCTCCGGACACTGCGAGAGGGCTGTACAAGCAATGATCACACGCACGGCACAGCGGACACACCAGGAACCGCGGTGTTGGCCGTCGAATGGCGCTAGCTGCGCAGCATTTGTGCACCGCCGCCGTCAGTGTCAGCCAGTTTGCCGTGGCATACGGAGCTCCATCGCAGTCTTTAACACTGGTAGCATGCCGCGACAGCGTGGACGTGAACCGTATGTGCAGTTGACGGACTTTGAGCGAGGGCGTATAGTGGGCATGCGGGAGGCCGGGTGGACGTACCGCCGAATTGCTCAACACGTGGGGCGTGAGGTCTCCACAGTACATCGATGTTGTCGCCAGTGGTCGGCGGAAGGTGCACATGCCCGTCGACCTGGGACCGGACCGCAGCGACGCACAGATGCACGCCAAGGCCGTAGGATCCTACGCAGTGCCGTAGGGGACCGCACCGCCACTTCCCAGCAAATTAGGGACACTGTTGCTCCTGGGGTATCGGCGAGGACCATTCGCAACCGTCTCCATGAAGCTGGGCTACGGTCCCGCACACCGTTAGGCCGTCTTCCGCTCACGCCCCAACATCGTGCAGCCCGCCTCCAGTGGTGTCGCGACAGGCGTGAATGGAGAGACGAATGGAGACGTGTCGTCTTCAGCGATGAGAGTCGCTTCTGCCTTGGTGCCAATGATGGTCGTATGCGTGTTTGGCGCCGTGCAGGTGAGCGCCACAATCAGGACTGCATACGACCGAGGCACACAGGGCCAACACCCGGCATCATGGTGTGGGGAGCGATCTCCTACACTGGCCGTACACCACTGGTGATCGTCGAGGGGACACTGAATAGTGCACGGTACTTCCAAACCGTCATCGAACCCATCGTTCTACCATTCCTAGACCGGCAAGGGAACTTGCTGTTCCAACAGGACAATGCACGTCCGCATGTATCCCGTGCCACCTAACGTGCTCTAGAAGGTGTAAGTCAACTACCCTGGCCAGCAAGATCTCCGGATCTGTCCCCCATTGAGCATGTTTGGGACTGGATGAAGCGTCGTCTCATGCGGTCTGCACGTCCAGCACGAACGCTGGTCCAACTGAGGCGCCAGGTGGAAATGGCATGGCAAGCCGTTCCACAGGACTACATCCAGCATCTCTACGATCGTCTCCATGGGAGAATAGCAGCCTGCATTGCTGCGAAAGGTGGATATACACTGTACTAGTGCCGACATTGTGCATGCTCTGTTGCCTGTGTCTATGTGCCTGTGGTTCTGTCAGTGTGATCATGTGATGTATCTGACCCCAGGAATGTGTCAATCAAGTTTCCCCTTCCTGGGACAATGAATTCACGGTGTTCTTATTTCAATTTCCAGGAGTGTATATGTGCCACTGATTTGTGCAACATGCAGCCTAGAACTGCAAAAGGTAGAATCAAGGTAGGTACTGTCGAGAATGCACAGGAAACTACTAATGATGTTAGTTGTGTTGCGAACGTTTGGATAATAATGTGGTATAGACACATAAGAACGATGAGTGGTCGCCATTTGGGGTGTCACCACCATCTCCAAAGGCCGGAGGGAGGAAGAGAAAAAAACGAGAAATACTTATAAGGCTAAAAATCGAGCTGACAAGACTGAATCCTTTCGGGACTGTGTGCCTGAGGATCAGGCTAAGTTTGACGACAATTAGGATATTATAGGTAATGAGGGTAAGAGGAAACGTCGTTTAGCTGTTCTTAAAAGCCTTCTCAAAATTGGAGAGACTTTGTTTCAGCCAGAGGAGACAGCTGCAAATAGCACAATGTCCCAAGATTTTGTTATCATAAAGGGAGAACCAGCTAAACTGATAGCGTTACTCAGACGCTCATATCCTCTCATGCGTCTTCAAAATGACGTATAAAAATCAGCCATGCGCAATTGTCGACTGTCATTGGGACTCGTGGTCGAAACGAGTGAGCCATGCATGTCACGGAATATTTTTATAACAAGTGTGAACATAGTGACAAGTTAGTGTGGCTCCATGTGTCTGGTGCTCTCATACTGTAGTATTCACATTTTAGCGAAGAAATGGAAACGTGTTTATTGGTTGCGACCCAGTGAATATGTCAAATGGTGTATGATGTTATTGCATTTTATCTGTTTCTTGACCCTGTTTTGATTAATGTGTTTATTCCTTTGAGGACCAGATATGTAGCATAATGTATGCTTTACATTTACAAAGTTATATGTACTTTGTACACCTGTGACAATTGCAGTGGCAATAACATTTAATGTTGGAAATAACAGAGTCAAGTGGGAACGATTTTTCGACAGGCAGACTTTCCCTTATAAATGCATCGAGGCGTGGAACTTCGAAGTTTCTCGCACTTGCTCTCTGGAGTTGTTAATGCTGATATTACTTGTGATAATGTGATTGTTCAGATTTATGTATATATAAGTAATTCGACCCTAGTAACTGCAACTTCGCGAATTTCTCATAACTTTTTTCGAGGATGGACTACCACGGGACGTTTGCTCACAATGGCATGTTTATATCATCCGGACCCCCCCCCCCCCCAAACATACGTTTTTCATATTAGGGGCATTGTGCTGCCACCTGCTGCCAGGTGCTCGATAACAGCGACCTCAGTAGTCATTAGACATCGTGAGAGGGGTGTCACTTGTGTCATTGACTCAAGGTTGTTTACCTCGAGTGGAGAGCATATCAACACTTCGCATAATGGCGGCTCATCGCCGAAGGACGTATGTTGATTTCATAAGGAATTTGGAGCAACCACAAGTGAATGTGTTTCCCCTCGAAATTTCACATATCAGCAACAACGTACTACTGCTAGTTCTGCAGTAAGCATTGTACCATAGGAATATTCCCACTCAGTCAGAAAAAATATGGACTTTGGAACATGCCATTAACGACACAACAGTGCATCATTGTGCAACACGTCACTTCACACATTTTCGACTGCGGTACACTTTTAACTGGAATTTTGTAGCCGGCCAGTGTGGCCGAGCGGTTCTAGCGCGGCTACAGTCTGGAACCACACGACCGCTACGGTCGCAGGTTCAAATCCTGCCTCGGGCATGGATGTCTGTGATGTCCTCAGGTTAGTTAGGTTTAAGTAGTTCTAAGTTCTAGGGGACTGATGACCTCAGATGTTAAGTCCCATAGTGCTCAGAGCCATTTGAACCATTTTTTGGAATTTTGTAATAGCAGATGTATCTGTGCCAATTATAGGGGCACATTTTCTTGGCCACCACAAACTTTCTCTATACTTAGCAAGCGGTATGATTAATCGTTCTATTACTGGACACTCAGTGCAGAGGCAGATGGACAATTTAGGCACAACAGTACGGGCACATAAAATAAAACGATTGACGAAAATTATTGCCGATCTTGAAGAGGAGACAGCCAGGACTCACATCACATTACAGGAGGTGGTACAGCAGAAAGCATTACTATGTCAAGAAAATTCAGAGATACTGGAAGCAACAAGCAATCGTTAAGAACAGTTGCACAGAATACACAAGAGACTAGTAGATTAGCAGCATTACTAGCAGCAGCTTCAACCTCAGGTGCAGCAGCATATCGACACACTAAGTAGGAAGAGACAAAATGCGCAGGCCAGTGAAGTGCAAACCACCAAGTTTTTACCTGATTATGTCGGCAAAAGGAAACACTTGGTCAATACAAAATACGGACAAAATTCGAGATATTGCTCAAGGGAGAAAGCGTTACATTCTTACATTACAAGGTCCCTCATTCAACGACAGTGCAACGAGACTTGCACCAGATCAACATCAGGCAGCTAAACGAATTGTAAACGGACTTTTGCACTCTAGCCTTTTGCTAGTAGCTGGGCATCACCGATCCATTAGTACGTAAAAAAGACAGTTCTTATAGACTGAGCAGATGTTACGGATCACTTAACTTCTGTACTACACCAGATAGATACCCCATGCCCCCTACGTTTTGTGTGATATATTGCATAAAGGGCTACACCAGATTCCAGTGACGCCAAATGACATTCCAAAAACGGCAGTTATTACACCCACTGGTCTTTTCGAATTGATGTGAATGCCTTATCGGTTAAAATCCAGCCTAGACATGGCAGTGTTTTGTCAGCTCAGTAATAGTTGAGTTTCTGTTCTGTTTTTGTTACTTGGTTGATATATTGGTTTTCTCAACATGAGTGGAAGAGGATGAAACACATTCAAAAATGGAGAGAAGGAACAACTTTGCAAAAATTATATAACTACATCTGGTATTAAACCCACAGCTTCAAGAGGACCAGTGTATTCTGTAGGATGATGTCTATCATAAAAACGTTCAAAGTATAATAAATCAAAGCACCATCAACAACATGCAAAGACATATATGCCACAATCATATTCTTGAATGTGAATGTCATTACAAAAAGCAACTTCGTTAATGTTCTAAATACTTTGCAATCTTGTGATAATTTGTCGGGAAACCAAACAAATCAAAACAGTTTCTCAAAAGCTTGAGCTTCCAATTCATTATGGACCCAAGGTATGTTTTATCAATTTCATAATTTTTATTTGTGCTTTCCATTTACTGTGGGGTGAGAATAGGGTACTTTTGTAAAGGGCGAATGTACTTTTTCACCTGTCAGTAAAAATTACGTCATAGTTTTGACAGTAAGGTGCACACATTGACAAAATTACTTTTAATGAACACTTTGCTATTCCAATTTCATCGACAACCACGCCATTGTATAAGAAGGGATAAGCCTTTCCCATCCCATGAGTCGTTACTGAACCGAAACGGCTCCATTTTCATGTAAGATCACAAAACTTTGTCCAGGAACTGATGATGTGTATCTTTTGTGAGCTTTCCAGATTTTGTCCTGTTGTGTACACAGTATGACGCCATTCCATTGACTGGTTTATGTCTAGGAATCGAGGACCAAATTTGCTACTGGCTTCTTGGATACAAACAAAAACTGTTAACTGTTGGATTTTCGGAAAGTGTTACTCTGTACTGGGATGTGTATGGGTGGACAGGCACACAAGTACAAAACAGTTGTAGTGGAGGAAACAAGCGACAAGGGGAGGAACAACTTTGGATAAATATTAAATAATCGATTCGTTGGTGTTCGATGATCTTACAGATGCTAGAAAAAATGGATATCTAGTTACTACAGATGCATTATTACAGTGGGTAATAGTTGCAGCAGTCTCATTGCTGTAAAAATGTTTTGAATACATAGCCTCAAACAATTGGTGCGATCCACAGAATTCAGGAGTGTCTTGGCACCAAATACATCAGCATGACAGGTTTACATTTGGTGCATTAACCAAAGCAGCAACCTTCTTTCAGCGCACAAAGGAATTAATGACATTAACTGCCAGTGAGCAGTTATTTATATCAGTGGGGAAAGCTGAAAATTTAAGCTGGACTGGGATTCCAGCCCAGGTCTTCTGTTTACTAGGCGGATGCGCCGAGCACTATGCCGTCCAGACACAGTGATCAATACAACTGCACGGATTACCCTAGCACGCCTCCTGTCAGACCCAAATTCTCAACGCATCAAGACACTACCGATGTAGTTTGGACATTATCTTCATTACTCGCTGTATTTCACCGTTTCCCATAAGAGTTCGAGCTTGCTGTGCATCTACACTGAAGGGATCATTGGTCATTTGCATATTAATTATATATATGTGGTGCCTGTTCTTTTGTAATGTTTGTCTGTCCTTCCCATTTTACGCTATTTATATAACTCTCATCTCCTCAGCTAAACAAAGCCGATGAGCAGTTATTTCAAGTGACAAGTTGATGTTCACAGTGACTACCTTGAAAGAATTATTAAGCCTTTTCAAAAGTCTCCAATATGAAATGACATTAGAATTAGCATTGTCCACCTAGTCAGATCTGGTCACAAGTGCCGTACTACTTAAAGCAGCAGTTGGTTTTAATAATTACATGTCGATCATTCTCATGTTAACATCGTGATATCAGAGGGGGTTTGTTTGTGTGAAACAACAGAGAAACAAACTACGAGCAAAATGTGTCGACTCAAACATATTGCACAGGAATTCCGTCCTCTGCTCATCTAGGGTTAACCTTTTCTTGTTACTTCGGTTCCCCTATGTCTTCATTCATCAGGTGCTTTTCACTGTTATTAAAATGCACCACGAGCATATATATTGTGATCATTACGAGCAGACAATACATCTCGACTCATTGGTTTTTAGGGAATGAAGATAATTTTGATTGAGAATGATGTATTTGACACATTACTGTTAGCACTTTTTGTTCATTGTTTCACATTCTCGTCACAACTGCTTCTTCTGTCATATTATCAGACACTGGAATCGACCTTACTTTGTAATGAATCACTTGTTTAATTATCTTCGCTTTTTTTGAATCCTATTTTTTGATCATTGAGAAAAATTTCCTTGCACGGTTTGCTTTTGTGTTTTGTTTCTATATGTTATACGCAGTGCACGAAGTCTGATTACAAAGGGTGAACATTCATCAACAGTGCAATGTCTCTTTTTATTTGTGTTATTAAGTATTAAAGGTGGTAACAATGCGAGCATTCATAAGGAAAGCTCAATTATTAAAACGAATGCTATTGACTCATAACTTTAATAGCATCTGGTCATACCTGTACCTATGACATTTTGTGAATAGAGTATTTTAACTGATGAAATAACTTTATCTGGCTGCCGTTTATGATGTTCGAGAAGCAGTCGGTATATCTGGATATTATTCATAACTAAACTTTAGTCCCAAATAATAGTTACAGATATGTGAATAAAAGTCATTGGCCTATACTAGGAATTTTTTCTCCCAGTCAATGCACTAGCAGTCAGCGACATTGCATCTTCAAAAGGCAAGCTTTTCCACTGATAGCCATTTAGCCGCAGTGTAAATAAATTAGGTCCTGCGATTCTGCCATGCCGCTAGTAAAAATGTACCTGTACAAACACACACACACACACACACACACACACACACACACACACACAACAGTAGGCTGCTGTGGGTCGCTACAGCCAGCTCAAGATTCGTATCAACTGAGCTACCTATCACTAGTCTAATGGAGAGTTGGCAACATTGCAGAATATATTTGGCAACTATGTGCTATCAGCTTACTTCCTGAGTTGGTTAAGAATTATCCTAGTAAAATCACTCGATATTTCCTTTAAAATTAGATTAAATACATATTCTGAATTATTCTCACTTAATGGATAACACTGAGGTAGCAAATTTACTGTTTTCTGTGCAGGAAGCTCCTTCCAACAGCTACTGCAGCTTACTTTGCCATTTGTATTGTGCATTCTTTGTGTTAACCGTTAGTGGGGCAAAATGGGAGCGCTGTTTGATGCAGCTGTGTCCTAACTTAGTGGTAAAGTGTCCACCCTTCAGGTAGAAGAGGCCATTGTTTTCGGTTCTAATCTAGCTGGGGACCATATTTTTACGTCTTCTGTGGAAGAACCACTATCTTTTAGAGAGAAAATCAGTATCTGCGCCATAAGTTTTGATACTACCTTGATTTTGTACCCTGTGGATCCAAAAGTGAGAAATGTGAACTGCATACTTGTTAGTGCCCGCTTTCTTTGCTTTTGTCAATTGTACTGACTTGATGGTGGCACTGAATATTTTGTTAACAGGATTTTGTTTTGTATCTACACCTATTGCATGCTACATTTGCATACTTTTGTGGTAATCCTGTAACGCTCGTTCAATATGACAGCGGACAGAGTGTAGACACAGACCATTTTGAATCTAAACGTGCACTTTATCTTGCTAATTCGTGACAATTTCTGATATTTCGTTTTCTTAAAAAAAATACGTTTTTTGTAATGTGATCATCTTAAGATGTAATTCATGTATATTAGTATTTTCGTTAGTTTGGTGACACAGCTGATAAACGTTAGAGCTAAATAAATCAGCAGCAGTATTGTCTTCCGCAGTATCTAAAACAGTCTCACAATTTTTTGATGGCTTTCCGACTTAATGCCTATAGATAATATGTTGGTAGCACTTCGTCTCCTTGAATATCATGCTATTTCAAGAGACAGCAGAGCCTGCACTGGCAGAGCTGCGCAGTTCAGCATAACGATGAGTCGATGGGTCTCACGGATTCTGTAACCAGCTTCACAGAGTGTAGAAATAAAGAAAGTAATGAACAGTTTCCAAAGAGTAGTATTTGGTGAGGGTATCAAAAAGGATATTGAGAGTATACAAGGACAGTGTCCAGTACTTTGGTGGAAATAACCATTTTCAATGAGAATGTAGTAATAATATTATGGGAATAAACTCCAATGTGCAATGATGGGACAAAGCATTATGACCACTGCCCACCGCGCTGTTGGACGTTGCCTGGTGACATTGCGGGCATGTGACGCGCAATGAAAAGTATGTAAGCACAGCAGAGACGGATGGGGATCACCCTAGCGAAGACATGGACTCAAAATGGGAAAACCCATTGAGATCAGGGGCTTCGCAAAGAACAGATTATTATTAGGCAAAGCTTGTGAACGAGTATCTCAAAAACGGCGAAGCTGGGCGAATGTTCACGTGCTACTTCATGAACATCTATAGAAAGAAGTAGAAGGACAGTGAAACTACCACTAAGCACTAAATGATTGAACGTTCACGACTCTTCACAAAACGTGAGGTTCGGAGGCTTGCCTGCTCTGTAAAGCTGGCTACATGGTGATCTGCGCTGAAAGAGCATAATGCTGGTGCACACACAGGTGTTTCGGAGCACACCATTCATTGTACACTGTTGAACATGGAGTTCCACAGCAGACCATCCCTATGTGATCACGTGTTGACCCAACGACATGGTCACTTACATCAGCAGTGGACACAGGACCATCGAAATTCAACCATAGATCATTGTAAACGTGTCAGCTCTTTGACTGATTCACCCCTTAGCAATATCAGGCCGATGTTCGTCTCTACAACCGCTTAAATCAAGGTGCATGGCGGCTCGAAACGTGCGACGCGACACAGATGCAGGCCAGTGAGATCGGTTTTATGCTAGAGGAGACATTTTCCTGCACTTGCATGAGACCTGTGGCAGTAATCGAAGACACGCTGACAGCTGCGAACCATCTCCATCCCTTCATGCTTTATGTCTTCCCCAATGGCGATATCATCTTTCAGCAGTACAGTTGTCCGTGTCTCGGAGCCAGAACTGTGCTACAGTGATTTGAAGAGCATTACAGTGAACTCATATAGATGTCTCGAGGACCAAATTCGCCCGATGTAAATCCTGTGTCACCTATCTGGGTCGCTGGCGGGTGCCGTTATTTACGCAAATTACGTGCAGGTAGACATGTTCAAAATGGTTCAAATGGCTCTGAGCACTATGGGACTCAACTGCTGAGGTCATTAGTCCCCTAGAACTAGTTAAACCTAACTAACCTAAGGACATCACAAACATCCATGCCCGAGGCAGGATTCGAACCTGCGACCGTAGCGGTCTTGCGGTTCCAGACTGCAGCGCCTTTAACCGCACGGCCACTTCGGCCGGCCGGTAGACATGTAATGTGCACCGTTCAATCTTTCGACCAGCTTTGTTGTACGGGAGCGAAAGCTGGGTGGAGTCAGGTTACCTTATCAATAAGGTTGAGGTTACAGATATGAAAGGACCGATGACCATAGCAGTCTGGTCCCTTTAATCCCCCAAACCAACCAACCAACAGATATGAAAGTAGCTAGGATGATTGCGGGTACTTGTAGATGGGAACAATGGCAGGAGGGTGTCCACAATGAGGAAATCAAAGAAAAACTGGGAATGAATTCTATAGATGTAGCAGTCAGGGTGAACAGGTTTAGATGGTGGGGTGATGTTACACGCATGGGAGAAGCAAGGTTACCCAAGAGACTCATGGGTTCAGCAGTAGAAGGTAGGAGGAGTCGAGATAGACCAAGGAGAAGGTACCTGGATTCGGTTAAGAATGATTTTGAAGTAATAGGCTTAACATCAGAAGAGGCGCCAATGTTAGCACTGAATAGGGGATCATGGAGGAATTTTATAAAGGGGATTATGCTCCAGACTGAACGCTGAAAGGCATAATCAGTCTTAAATGATGAGACATCTAATGCCAGGTACCACCACAAAACTACCTACAAACTGTCGGATCCATGATCTGAAGGATCAGTGCTGTGTTTCATTCCAAAGACGGACAAACAAGCTATTAAGTAGGGGGTCATAACATTTTACTCATCAGAGTAAATATTATGTGTAAAGTAACTCTATTTGCTGGGGGTCGAATATTCAAGGATTTTGTTGTGTTCTTGAAATTGAAGACTTTATAACAAAAACGACCCTTGTCAAAAATGTTGGTTTTTCATGAGAGCGAAGAAATGTAAATCAAAACTAAATCTCTCTTCAGATGTTGCCTACTGTTCAAGTAATGAAACAATAAAGAGGTCATTTCATTCTGCCCTCACTAGGCAACTCCGTCATGACATGTAAACTTTACTACTTCATCACTGGCGAGGTTGCAAATTCCAAAAACATAATACCATAGCTGTCCCGCATAAAATATTGCGTTAGTTCTTAGCTGAGGTACAGGAAGGTTTTGCATGTAATTGAAAGATACAACTTTCACTAACCCCTTTCGAGTTTTGTGCTTGAAGCGTCTTTTAGTACATAAGAGGCTTTCGCTTTTCTTAAGTGATTTTGAACAATTAATCCGGATGTGTCACTTGCAATATAATCCGTTCATCATAAGAATAAACCTGAAGTAAACAAACACGAACATGATGATTGGTTAGAAGCCGTAGCACATGTACACTGGTGTTGTTACGCTCTTGGAAGCAGGTCCTACTTACGTACTAGATGTCTTATTACTAAGTTACGTTAAATGAAATTTTAAGATATTCAAATATATTAACATCCATCAACATTTTTCTTAATCACGCTTTAGCTACGTAGTTTTTATTCCAAAAATCGTCACAGCTTCTACAGCGTTGTGCTCTGATTGTCGCACTGTTAATGCGCAGTATGAAAATGTTTGAGGCTGCTTTCTGTTCCGTAGTGAAACACGGTTAAAAAGTGCCGAGAAGTAGGCTGTTCTTAATGTTTCTCGTAAATTTATGGAGATAGTCGGCTTTGAAGTTTTCCCAGCTTCGTATATAATCCAGTTGACTCACAAATCTCGATTGAACGTGTAGTATAGGAGGTAGCGTATTGGACTGTGATCGTGAGGTGGTTCATTCTTCCTCAGTGTCAATTTTTTCCTCGTTCAATTTGAAATACCTACATCTCGTAATTATAAAACTCATCATCTTTTTTATGACTAATGCCCGTCTTCTTGTTTCTAAGTACATATTGGACGCGAAATTCCTATTTCCATTTCAAATACAAATTCGTAATTATCGATGTTTTATGAACGACTGTTCATAAAAGTTGTTTAAATTAAGGATACATAACAATTTAATTTTTAGGGCAAAAATGAAAAACCAAATCCTCTTTATTTGGACTATGTCCATTGTTTTATACCATAGAGGTAGATGAGTATCGTAGAAACATGAAAAACAATCATTTTGACAGCATCGACCACATCATACAAATGATACATTTTTACATATGCTACTGTACCATTACAGTATGAACCCAACAGAACTGATCTGGAGCCAAGTTGCGGGATTTGGACAGAGAAGTAACAAGATTGCCAGACGTACTGAAACTAACACACGCAGCTTTTTCACACGTCACTGCCGAACGCTACCGGGATATAGCACGTCTCGTCATATAAGAAGAAGAGAAAATGCTGCACCTGGTTGGCTTCGTGGATTCTGTTGTCGATAGGCTCGTTATCAGCATAGCAGGTGATACTTCCAGAACTGAAATGTATTTCTCGGATTCGAATAAGGAAGGAGCTAAGAGATTACCAGACGACAGCCTGTAGCTTATACCTTCAGTGGCTTCAATATTTAACTATACGGTGAAATCCTTCAATACCCTCTTACGTTACACATAGCTTATGCAGAAAAATTACTCTGTGGTTAAGTCAAGAATTTTCATCATCCTTGTTTTTAATTACAATAGTACGTTAGCTAAAAACGATAACGTGGTTCGGTTTTCGTCTAGTCGTCTAAGGAGCGAATGTGGGAGACTTGCAGTTTATTATTTCGTTCTGCTTAAAAATTAAATAACATTCGAAGCTGTATTGCTCCTCTGCTCGTCTCTTTTTACGTGTGAACTGCAGCTGGCCACGTCACTGCAAGCTAGCTGTACCAGCTGACCGGCCAATGCTGTCCAAGTTGTGTTGTTGTGTTGTGGTCTTCAGTCCTGAGACTGGTTTGATGCAGCTCTCCATGCTACTCTATCCTGTGCAAGCTTTTTCATCTCCCAGTACCTACTGCAACCTACATCCTTCTGAATCTGCTTAGTGTATTCATCTCGTGGTCTCCCTCTACGATTTTTACCCTCCACGCTGCCCTCCAATACTAAATTGGTGATCCCTTGATGCCTCAGAACATGCCCTACCAACCGATCCCTTCTTCTGGTCAAGTTGTGCCACAAACTTCTCTTCTCCCCAATCCTATTCAATACTTCCTCATTAGTTACATGATCTACCCATCTAATCTTCAGCATTCTTCTGTAGCACCATATTTCGAAAGCTTCTATTCTCTTCTTGTCTAAAGTATTTATCGTCCATGTTTCACTTCCATACATGGCTACACTCCATACGAATACTTTCAGAAATGACTTCCTGACACTTAAATCAATACTGGATGTTAACAAATTTCTCTTCTTCAGAAACGATTTCCTTGCCATTGCCAGTCTACATTTTATATCCTCTCTACTTCGACCATCATCAGTTATTTTGCTCCCCAAATAGCAAAACTCCTTTACTACTTTAAGTGCCTCATTTCCTAATCTAATTCCCTCAGCATCACCCGACTTAATTAGACTACATTCCATTATCCTTGTTTTGCTTTTGTTGATGTTCATCTTATATCCTCCTTTCAAGACACTGTCCATTCCATTCAACTGCTCTTCCAAGTCCTTTGCTGTCTCTGACAGAATTACAATGTCATCGGCGAACCTCAAAGTTTTTATTTCTTCTCCATGAATTTTAATACCTACTCCGAATTTTTCTTTTGTTTCCTTTACTGCTTGCTCAATATACAGATTGAACAACATCGGGCAGAGGCTACAACCCTGTCTTACTCCCTTCCCAACCACTGCTTCCCTTTCATGTCCCTCGACTCTTATAACTGCCATCTGGTTTCTGTACAAATTGTAAATTGCCTTTCGCTCCCTGTATTTTACCCCTGCCACCTTTAGAATTTGAAAGAGAGTATTCCAGTCAACATTGTCAAAAGCTTTCTCTAAGTCTACAAATGCTAGAAACGTAGGTTTGCCTTTCCTTAATCTTTCTTCTAAGATAAGTCGTAAGGTCAGTATTGCCTCACGTGTTCCAGTGTTTCTACGGAATCCAAACTGATCTTCCCCGAGGTTGGCTTCTACTAGTTTTTCCATTCGTCTGTAAAGAATTCGTGTTAGTATTTTGCAGCTGTGACTTATTAAGCTGATAGTTCGGTAATTTTCACATCTGTCAACACCTGCTTTCTTTGGGATTGGAATTATTATATTCTTCTTGAAGTCTGAGGGTATTTCGCCTGTTTCATACATCTTGCTCACCAGATGGTAGAGTTTTGTCAGGACTGGCTCTCCCACGGCCGTCAGTAGTTCCAATGGAATATTGTCTACTCCGGGGGCCTTGTTTCGACTCAGGTCTTTCAGTGCTCTGTCAAACTCTTCACGCAGTATCGTATCTCCCATTTCATCTTCATCTACATCCTCTTCCATTTCCATAATATTGTCCTCAAGTACATCGCCCTTGTATAGATCCTCTATATACTCCTTCCACCTTTCTGCTTTCCCTTCTTTGCTTAGCACTGGGTTTCCATCTGAGCTCTTGATATTCATACAAGTCGTTCTCTTATCTCCAAAGGTCTCTTTAATTTTCCTGTAGGCGGTATCTATCTTACCTCTAGTGAGATAGGCCTCTACATCCTTACATTTGTCCTCTAGCCATCCCTGCTTAGCCATTTTGCACTTCCTGTCGATCTCATTTTTGAGACGTTTGTATTCCTTTTTGCCTGTTTCACTTACTGCATTTTTATATTTTCTCCTTTCATCAATTAAATTCAATATTTCTTCTGTTACCCAAGGATTTCTACTAGCCCTCGTCTTTTTACCTACTTGATCCTCTGCTGCCTTAACTACTTCATCCCTCAAAGCTACCCATTCTTCTTCTACTGTATTTATTTCCCCCATTCCTGTCAATTGCTCCCTTATGCTCTCCCTGAATCTCTGTACAACCTCTGGTTCTTTTAGTTTATCCAGGTCCCATCTCCTTAAATTCCCACCTTTTTGCAGTTTCTTCAGTTTTAATCTACAGGTCATAACCAATAGATTGTGGTCAGAGTCCACATCTGCCCCTGGAAATGTCTTACAATTTAAAACCTGGTTCCTAAATCTCTGTCTTACCATTATATAATCTATCTGATACCTTTTAGTATCTCCAGGGTTCTTCCATGTATACAACCTTCTTTCATGATTCTTAAACCAAGTGTTAGTTATGATTATGTTGTGCTCTGTCCAAGTTATATGCGCCGATAAAGCTGTTGTCCCGTATTATCGCTAAGTCGATGTGCGCGTAACGCTGAGCACAAAACGTACCCTTATTATCGTACCTTTTTTTTTTAGATAGAGGTGGAGTCCCTCCACGGCCACACCGGCATGATGGCCAACACAAAAGGTCTACTGCCATCTCTGCATAAGGGTTAGTATTCACTAAAGTGAGGTGTCGCAGGATCTGGGTACTGCGATGTTTGCGTACGTCTGGTTAGGATTAACCATTAATACGCGCTCATCTGGAGATAGATTGGTCAAAATCTGACGAAGGGTAGCGGTTTGAAGGGCAGAGGAAAAAAAGTGCCAAGGCAAGAGCCAAGGGAAAAAAACCTCTGCGAAAGTTAGGTCGGGTGGAAAGAGCAGTAGCGGTTGTCTTGCTGCCTGCGATAGGTTGTGCAAGGATAGGCTTTGTTAGTAGTGGGTATCATGCATGTCGATACCTTGACGTCGTGCGTTTGTGCTGCTCGGCGGCTGGCGCTGGGTGCTGGTGCAGAGTCCTCGTTCAGCGTCAGCAACCTGCAACAGTTAGGTTTGTTATCGATCTTGTGTCCGATAGGTCATATACCGGAAGCACAGTGTGACGGAATGTTGGCAGATTGTTTGTGCGTCTGTGGGCGAGCTCGTCGGTGTCCCTGCTGTGGCCTGTTGGTCGGCTCTAATAGCAGCTGGTAGTTGCCAGTCAGTGTTGCTGATATGCAGTGGCTTACCGACGTTTGTCGCTGTTTGCGTATGTTAGTTTACCATAGGTGGCTATGCCCTAGCTAGCAGTGTCTTTGGCCGCTTGTGCGTCCACCTGTGGTTGTGTATCGTACTTGACAGTACTCGAGAAAGCTTGGCTGCAGTCCAACGTGAAACTGAAATTCAATGATGTTCCAGCAAACGCGGAAGAATACATAGTGCAATGTTTACATCAGGTTTATTCTTATGATTAACGGATAATAGCAGCAGGCATCTGCTTCTCTAAACCGTCACAGATAGAACTAGTGTCATCCGGGGATATCCAAATGATTTACTGAAGGTACTGAACACTTCCAAGTAGAGTTTTTTAGGGCACGTTAATATGATATTCGCCGAGAAAAACTTTGTGCATTTTCTTCACAGGGTTTCAGGCAGATACGTATTGGATAAATTCTTGGGGAATGAGTAATGAGAAACCCTTGGTTTAAATAACTATATGCGATGTTCAACAAGGTCTCCGAGTACCCCAGAACTGAACAAGGTCTTTTATATAGACTGCCTGTAATATCAGTTGGCGCACTGTTGTTTGTGATTAGAAGCTCTTAGAAAGTGCATAGTCGACCTTGAGAGATTCTGTGAAAAGCCACCAATACCTCTCTAGAAACAGGCAACTCTGTTGCAGTAGCATCACGAATCTCTCGGACTTTATAATAAAAAGAAACTTTGTATCTAAAAGGGATACTGGAAAGTGAGCCGGTGCCGTCATCACAGCTTTTTCCCTCTTCACACACTTGTGCGCGACCTTCTTTGTTTCACGTTATCAAGAGTGATAAGACCAGCCAAATAGGAGTATTGTGCATTTTTGACTACTTTCTATACAGCTATGAGAAAAGCTGTTGCTTTGTTCGGTTGTTGTCGTTCGAAACCACTGCAATCTTTTGCATCAGCAACCCAAGGGAGTGGAGATCAAGTCACCTACATAGCTACCCGTCATGAAAAGCAGATGGAAAAATTGACTGGTGGAAATAAAGAATGTAAGCAGTGGTTACTGGAAGTCTTCTCCAACACATTATTTCACGATAACACTTTAACCAAGGAATTCATGTGTTCCTCGCCTATCAGATTTTTCTTCTTCATTACCTTTTTGATTCTTTCTTGACGTTTCTGCTGTTTAGGCTATTGAACACAGTCTTTGGAATTCCTGCAGCAGAACAGGCGAGTACAACACACACACACATTGCGCCGACGCGGACTCTTCGAGTATTTGCTGCTCTAAATAATTATAAAAAGTGTTGTTATTAACCTATTTTTAAATGTTTGCAGGTGTTATAAATATAATATAAGTGTTGTTAAATTAGTGGAAGTGTTAGTGAAGTGTTAAACAAGATTAAACGGGGTAAGAAGTTTATTTTCCTTCTCGCGCCTATAGCACGGATTTTAGGCTTAATTTCACGCGCGCGTATCATAAGTAAATAGTGACTTAAACTTATACGTAATTACCAGTTTTTTTATTCAGTACTCTCTCAATTTATTTATATCTGCTTGAATAGTTTCTAGGGTCCTTCGTTTACGTTTTAGTCAGTACTTAAATCAGTTTATGCCCTTTCTGTTTTTAGCATGAGTGAGAAGTGTGTGACATGCCGTAGGATCGTTAGTTCTGTGGTATGGTGTGATAGGTGCTGTGGTTTCTTTCATTGGGGCGAATGTAGTGGCGTGGGAAATGGGGACATAGATGAGGCTCACCAGTGGTATTGTAGGATCTGCAGTAGAGATAGGAAAATATTGGAACAGGAAGGGAAAATTGCAGCTCTTCAAGCTGACCTAGACAAGGCAAGGGAGGATCTGGACAGGTTAAAGAGGGAGAAAGGTGAACAGAGGTGGGAAGTGGCAACAGGTAATAGGGGGAACAGGCAAAGGAGAGCATCAGACAGCTTTGTCATAAATCTTGAAAATAGATTTGACCTGTTGCCTCAGTCAGAATTGGATGAGCCTCATGTAGCTGAAGCTGTAGAAAGGGCACAACAAGCTTTCAAGGACTTGAAAAAGGTAGGGAAATTTGTAAAGAGAAAGAAAGTTCTGTTGTTAGGTAGTTCCCATGGTAGATGTGTTGGCCAACTACTGCAGGAAAATGTAGGTCCAGAGTACCAGGTCAGAAACTTTTTCAAGCCTAGTGCAGATCTGGGTCAGGTAACAGAGGATGTAGGTTCTCTATGCAAGGATTTCACAAAGGAGGATGTCGTGGTTATAGTGGGTGGTCCTGGAAATAGCATTGACAGAGACTCTGAATATTCCATAGAGAGTGACCTGGTGAAGATAGCATCAGCAACGAAGCATACGAGTGTTGGATTTGTGTCGTCTTGAGACACCATGATCGGCCTCATTTGAACTCTTCTGTAGGGAGAGTGAACTTGGAGTTGGAGTGGCTGCTTAGGACGGATATAGGATCCCATATTGGTTTGATTCCTGTGGATGCTATTGATAGGTGGGACTACACTAGGCATGGCCTTCACCTCAATAGGAAAGGGAAAACTGTCCGGGTTGATTGCAGAAAACTTAAGGGGGGACACTGTCACAAGTAGTAAAATACCAGTGCTCACGGGTGTCAGAGGGATGCCTTTTTTACGATAGGGAAGGGAGAAAGAAAACTAGTTTTAAGAGAGATTGGCAGACACACTCAGTTTGAGAAAACAGATGAACAGGAGTCAGATTTTAGCATACAGCCTCCATTTAAACAATGTTTAACAGAAAGTAATCAGAAACTGCCAGAAGGCTATTTACACCTACATTGAAAATGTACTTAATTCATTAAATAACAAGTTACAAGCATCAGGTATTTTCTGTGATTTGTCAAAGGCATACGATTGTGTGAACCACAACATCCTTTTAAATAAATTAGAATTCTGTGGTGTCACGGGCAGTGCCGCAAAATGGTTCAAGTCATACCTCGCTAACAGGAAACAAAGGGTGTCAGTGCAAGGTGCTAGTGAATTAAGTCATCAGTCATCATCAGAATGGGAAGAAATTACATGTGGTGTCCCTCAAGGATCCATCTTAGGGCCATTGCTTTTTCTTGTGTACATTAATGATCTCTCATCAGTTACACTGCCAGAAGCAGAGTTCGTTTTGTTTGCAGATGACACAAGTATTGCAATAAATAGTATGTTGAGTGTAGTTCTAGAAAGATCTGCTAATGATATTTTCATGGATATTAATAAATAGTTTAAAGCCAACTCACTGACATTAAACTTCGAAAGGACTCACTATATGCAATTCAGAACATGTAAGAGTTTTCCACCCAGCATATGCATAAAGTATGAAGAAGAGCAGATAGAAGAGGTTGACAGCCTTAAATTCCTTGGATTACAACTTGATAATAAATTCAGTTGGGAGGAGCACACCACAGAACTGCAGAAACGCATTAACAAATCTATATTTGCAATTCGAGTGTTAGCAGACATAGGCGACATAAAAATGAGAAAGCTTGCATGCTCTCCCTACTTTCATTCCATAATGTCATATGGTATAATATTTTGGGGTAACTCTTCAAGTAAAACAAAAGTTTTCAGAGTCCAAAAGCGTGTAATACATATTATTTGTGGAGTAAATTCACGGACGTCCTGTAGAAATCTCTTCAAAGAACTGGGTATACTAACTACTGCCTCTCAGTATATTTACTCCTTAATGAAATTTGTATTAAATAATATCTCTTTTTCCAACAAACAATTCAGTTCATACATACAATACCAGGAACAAAAATGATCTGCACAAGGACTTAAAAGCACTTACTTTAGTTCAAAAAGGGGTCCACTACTCAGGAACGCTCATCTTCAATAATTTACCAGCAAACATAAAAAAATTAATTACAAATAAAGATCAGTTTAAAAGGAGCCTGAAAGACTTATTAGTGGCCATCTCCTTCTACTCCATTGACGAATTTTTTAATAGAAACAAATGATGTATTGTACATATTCATACTATGAGTATTGTTGTTTGAGCTTAAAAAAAAACACATGTTCTGCATCGACGAGGATCTCCTCGGCAAGGATCTATGGAACGAGAAAATCTAATCTAATCTAATCACTAACACAGAACTGTCACTTGTGAAAAAATAGAATGAATTCAACAAGTCCTATGAAGGTGACAATGAACATTAAGGTTGCATTGTTGCCTGCTTTCACACAAAAATAGTCCTTGTCAATTGACAAAGGCTGATTTTATCATAAATTTTTTGATAAAAGCTGTTTTTGTAGAACCATTACATTTCTGAGCCGCAATAACTCAGAACAAGGGACACTTCTGCCATATCTCACTTGAACAAATCGTGAGTGTTGGGGATAGCTACAAGATTGAGCTGAAGCTGCGAAAACAAAAAAAAAATAGATAACTATTGTTTTTTATGAAGTTTTCATTTGCAAATGTTTAAAGTATGAGGTTGAAATTAAACATCAAGGGGCAAAAATAGATGATGATCAGCTTCATAGTGAGTCCACCAGTTAGTAGGGTGTTCATTACACTTTAATGAGAATGCTATTTGGCATGTAGTGCTGCCAAGAAATGGTTGATTCTGTATGTCCTTTCTAGAATCACTCTGTTCTCTATCCCACCCTTAGTTTGTAAGAAGAAAAAGGCAGTTACCTCCTACTATCCACAAACGTAAATATGAATGCATTATGTCAATTGTCAGAATTTTAATGTGCTTTTAAGTTAAAAGCATTGTATATTAATGCATTTTGATAGAAGATAAGAGAATGGGAAAGTGAACCAGCTCTGATAAAGTTTATAATGAAGTGTCCTGTGATATATTGTGATCCTCTGTAACAATGAAATTTGTATATCAATAATAATTTATGTATTTCTGGTAAATATGAAATTTAAAGTAAGAGGTAAGTATAAGAAAATACTAATTGTCAGAAAGTAATGAGGAAATATAAATATCAAACATAATGGAAGATCTTTAGAGTATGTGTAATTTAGTTCCAACTGCATGGTTGGTTATATGGTATTGAGAAAGTCATTGATTTAGTTTGATGTGGTGTTAAGTTCAAATGTTCATATTTTTGTGAGTATGTGCCATGTTATAAGCCTTTTGGGCCAAGTTAAAGAACATTGCATTAAAAAGAAAATATTGTTGTTTTCAGTAAAGTGTACTGAGAACAAAATGTCATGGATTTGCCTTTCAGGCACAACAAAAGTTAAATGTTTATTTATATAAGTTTTTTGCCTGTTGTGTAATAGAAGGTAAGGTCTTGTCAGTAGTTTGGTTTGTTGATGTTGAGTGTCAATCAGTAGAGTCATTTCTTGTGAATAAGCAAAGCAGGAATTTTGATGTGTAACTAGTAACATACTGAAGTATGAGAAGCAGTGACATGTTATGCAATGGTAAGGTGTATGGTAATGAGTTGACAGAGCACAGAGAGGGATATTACATGACAAACTGAAGGGAATATTAAATGGTATACTTGAGACAGCAACGGTTAGCGACCCTATCTTCATAGTAGCTCCTTTTAGTGAATGTAATTATTCAGTGAACATATTTGTATGGAGAGAAGCAAGTGGAATAAGAGGCACTGATAAATGGTAAAGTTTGAAAATGTGTAAGAGCGTTGTGTTTTGTTGTAACGACTCACACAAGTAATATGATGTAACCTACTGAAAAACTACCTAGAAATATGATACTGTATGTAGTAACAATGTGATGTTTTGAAGAAAAATGATAATAGTGTTGAAGTCTGTTGGAAAATTACTTAGTCAAGCTAAATGAAATGCTAATTTATGTAATAACTTGATGTATATAAACTGCTGCTATGTTTACTTCAATGACACTGTACTGTTTACATCTAATGTAGTGTGATTGTTTTTCTGACAGAAGTTAGAAATTGCTGACAATTTCACTAATGCAGTTTTACATTTTTGAACCAAGTATATTGATCAAAGTTCATGGATGACCAATTGAATAAATCAAAGAGCTTCCATTTTTGTTCTCTACATATTTCATTATAAATTCTCTTTTTTCTGTTGCACTACTAATTGTATAAATCCATAATGAGTAAGAAATGTGTATCTAATGAGAAAGCATCTTTATTGCAGATTTAAATATAAGAATTGCTATAGCACTAATATAGGAAATTTGTCTTTCAGGAATTATATGTAGACAAGGAAAAATAAATTCCTGGCTTTTTCTCAGATAACTCAGTAAAGAAAACAATTTTTCTCAGGTGGAAAGACACTTTTTCTGTTTCAAGTGACAGTATACTTTCCCTCAGATCAAGGAAACTTTTCAGTCTTTTGAATGATAAATGTTTTATACATTGGCACAGAACACCTCGGCACTTTAGGAAACGAAACCAACAACAACAAAAAAATACACATTTTGGTCAGATCTTTGAGTTGCAGCAACAAATACATTGCATTTTTGGTATTAAAGAAGTATAAATACGAAATCAACCCAACACAGCATGTTAGTTTCTGAACCATTGAAATAGAGTCAGCGATGTGTCTGTGTTCTTCCTTTTGTTTAGTGTTGAAAACCATGCACACCGTTTTTTTTTTTTCAGATTAATAATTAACGCATTGTCCAAGAACCATTGTGCTGCTTTATTGGCTGATATGAAAGTGTTTTTCTCAAACGCCTCGAAGTTGTTGGAAAGATTTAGCATAGCCATATCATCTGCACACAGATCTTGTTTTTATTTTCATGTGTTTGTAAGGATGTAGAGGCATATATCACTAGGGGTAATGTGGTGTCACCACCAGACACCACACTTGCTAGGTGGTAGCCGTTAAATCGGCCGCGGTCCGTTAGTATACGTCGGACCCGCGTGTCGCCACTATCAGTGATTGCAGACCGAGAGCCGCCACACGGCAAGTCTAGAGAGGCTTCCTAGCACTCGCCCCAGTGGTACAACCGACTTTGCTAGCGATGGTTCACTGACAAAATACGCTCTTATTTGCTGAGACGATAGTTAGCATAGCCTTCAGCTACGTCATTTGCTACGACCTAGCAAGGCGCCATTGCCAGTTACTATTGAGATTATGAATAATGTACCATCAAGAGCGATGTTCACCATTTATGGTTTAAACTTAAGTATTCCACAGCTACGTCCTTTTTTGCTAGTCTAATTTCCTTGTCCTGTTCCAGACCTCACGCCAGCCTGCGTGAGCTAAAACGCATGCCTTTCGGCTTCCTCTCAAAACCGGGTTGGCTCTCTTGCCAATCGACAACAGGTAAGATAGATACTGCATACAGGAAAATTAAAGAGACATTTGGAGAAAAGAGAACCACTTGTATGAATATCAAGAGCTCAGATGGAAACCCAGTTCTAAGCAAACAAGTGAAAGTAGAAAGGTGGAAGGAGTATATAGAGGGTCTATACAAGGGCAATGTACTTCGGGACAATATTATGGAAATGGAAGAGGATGTAGATGAAGAGGAAATGGGAGATATGACATTGCATGAAGCGTTTGACAGAGCACTGAAAGACTTAAGTCGAAACAAGGCCCCGGGAGTAGACAGCATTCCATTAGAACTACTGATAGCCTTGGGAGAGCCAGCCCTGACAAAACTCACCTTCTGCTGAGCAAAATGCATGATACAAGCGAAATACCCCCAGACTTCAAGAAGAATAATTCCAATCCCAAAGAAAGCAGGTGTTGACAGATGTGAAAATTACCGAACTCTCAGTTTAATAAGTCCTGGCTGCAAAATACTAACATGAATTCTTTTCAGAGGAATGGAAAAACTGGTAGAAGCCGACCTTGGGGAAGTTCAGTTTGGATAGTAGATATGTTGGAACACGTCAGGCAATACTGACCCAACGACTTATCTTACAAGATAGATTAAGGAAAGGCAAACCTACGTTTCTAGCATTTGTAGACTTAGAGAAACCTTTTGATAATGTTGAGTAGAATACTCTCTTTCAAATTCTGAAGGTGGCTGGGGTAAAATACAGGGAGCGAAAGGCTATTTACAATTTGTACAGAAACCAGATGGCAGTTATAAGAGTCGAGGGGCATAAAAGGGAAGCAGTGGTTGGAACGGAGTGAGACAGGGTTGTAGCTTATCCCCGATATTATTCAATCTGTGTATTGAGCAAGCAGTGAAGGAAACGAAAGAAATATTCGAAGTAGGAATTAAAATCCACGGAGAAGAAATAAAAAGTGACATTGTAATTTTGTCAGAGACAGCAAAGGACCTGGAAGAGCAGTTGAACGGAATAGGCAGCGTCTTGAAAGGAGGATATAAGATGAACGTCAACAAAAGCAAAATGAGGATAATGGAATGTAGTCGAATTAAATTGGTTGATGCTGAGGGAATTAGATTAGGAAATGAGACACTTAAAATAGTAAATGAATTTAGCTATTTGGGGAGCAAAATAACTGATGATGGTCGAAGTAGAGAGGATATAAAATGTTGACTGGCAATGGCAAGGAAAGCATTTCTGTAGAAGATAGGTTTGTTAACATCAAGTATAGATTTAAGTGTTAGTAAGTCGTTTCTGAAAGTATTTGTATGGAGTGTAATCATGTATGGAAGTGAAACGTGGACGATAAATAGTTTAGACAAGAAGAGAAGAGAAGCTTTCGAAATGTGGTGCTACAGAAGAATGCTGAAGATTAGATGGGTAGATCACATAACTAATGAGGAGGTATTGAATAGAATTGGGGAGAAGAGAAATTTGTAGCACAAATTGACTAGAAGAAGGAATCGGTTGGTAGGACATGTTCTGCGGCATCAGGGGATCACCAATTTAGTATTGGAGGGTAGTATGGAGGGTAAAAATCGTGGAGGGAGACCAAGAGATGAATACACGAAGCAGATTCAGAAGGATGTAGGTTGCAGTAGGTAGTGGAAGATGAAGAAGCATGGACAGGATAGAGTAGCATGGAGAGCTGCATCAAACCAGTCTCTAGACTGAAGACCACAACAACAACAACAACAACAATGTTTGTACATTATTTACAAATAAATTGAAAATAATAGGACCTATAACAGATACTTGAGATACACCATCACCTGATCTGTTTCAGTTGTTAATGTTTACATATTGCCTCCTGTTACAGAGATAAAATGTTATTCAATCTGTTGCTTGTCGACGAATATCAGTATTCTCTAGGTTCTTTACCAGGACTGAATGATTGTGTTCAACGCTTTGGATACGTCAAGTAAAACCCCAGACACTATCATGAGGTCGTCTAAGGCCTGTACAATAAATTTTATGAAAGATTCAGTTGCTGTTTTCATTTACTTCCCTTTCTGGTATCTGTGCTTTCTGGAGTTAGTGTATTATGCTTTTCTAGATAAGCAGTTAGTCTGTTGAGCATGAGTATTTGTAATGTTTTGGAGAAGCCTGTTTCTAAGGATACTGATCTGCAATTTTAAGATAATCATCTTTTACATTTTTATACAAGTATTGCCTTCACTATTTTAAGTTGATTGGGAAGTATTCCTTCTTGAAATGAGCAATTGACAATATCCAACAGTGGTGTAATTATTTGTGCTACCACTTGTTTGATTAGGTAATTTGACGCATCATCATATTCATCAGACGTTTTTCCCCTTAACCTTTTTAATAACCTTTGTCACTTCCTCTTTAAATGCTGGCTTCAGGAACATAGAGTGGCTTGGCTTACGTGTTACTGTGAACTGATTAGTTCCTTGGTTATTGCATGTAGGCTTTAGATTTTCTACAGCATCTATGTCATTATCATTCAGGATGTTGACAATTTCTGTTTTGTATGTAATGATTTCTTAACTGAAATTCGTACTTTCTATTTCGTTAGTTTACACTGTGCTTTTTGCCGTGGCTTTCAGATTTAAGTTTTTTCCCAGTCTGTTTTCATCTTGTTTGTTGATTTTGAAATAATCTCCTTATCTGATTTAGCTCATTCTTATCTTATCAACTGCCTGTACTTCTATTGGTGCTTTTTGTACATTTCAATACTTTCCCTCTGTTTCGTCATGCTTAGGGTAGCCTTCTGTTCTATTATTTCTTTTGTGATCCAGTGCTTGTTTTAAAGGATTTTTCTTTTCCTCTTGGTTTTTGGAAATGCTATACTGAAGAGTATGTGTTATGGTTTCTTGAAAATCGTTGTATGTTTCATCTGTTCCCTGAGCTTGAGGAACATCTGCAAAGTGTTCTTTTCTCAATATTGCGATTAACTATGTTGATGTTTCATCGGTCAAATAGCCTAATACCTCTTTCTACGTTTTTCTTTCCTTTTGTGAGCTTAGATTTCCATCTAATTCACTTAGCTATTGAAAATGATAAGAAAATCCTGTTTGTAGAACCTTTGTTGTATGTTCATTGCTGTCTGTATTACTGAAAATATTATCAATAACTGACTCAGTTTCCAAAGTTACACATGTAAGTTCCGTTACAGTTGCCTTCATGTTGTACTGTATTAGCATCTCCTCAAAGTTTTTCCTTCTCTGTGTTTCTCTTTCCATATCAATATTAAAATCATCACATATTACACAATCTTTCTTTTTTTCTAGTAGAGTGGAAAGTTTTTTAAGGAAAATATTGTTTTGCTGCTTGATGATCAGTGCACACAGAATATGCTTAACTCATTATGCACAATGCCTGTAGTTTCAAAATCTCTATCTTTACTTCTGGGTAAATTTTTTTATGTATCATGCATACTGCTGTCATGATTCTATTTTAACAAATATTGCTACTCCTCCACCTTTATATTCCGATCTGCAGGGGTAATTAGAGGAACATAATCTTTTACAGCAAATCTGCATATTTCATTCTTTTCAAATCCATGTACACTTATACACATTATGTCTGGGCGTGTTTCATTTGTAAGTACTTCTAATTCTTTATTGCTCATATATTGCATATTTTTATGCAGAATTCTGAACTTTATTTCTTTTTCCTTAATGATATAGTTCTTAGTCTTTATTTGATTATCATTGTCATATATGTTGCCTCTAATATTTAACTTCCAATTTTTTTCTTTCTCTGGCTATACCATAAGAAATCACAGGGCAAATGTTGAGATGTCGTTCTTTTTCATATTAAAGTTCTAGTAGGCACTGTTTCAGGTGGCTTTTCTTTCTTCCTTTGTGCAACTGCTGCTTGCTGCTCCTCATAAGATTTTTTGTTTTTGTTTTTTGGACTTTCTTCCAGTAACATATGCTCTTCTTCTGCAGAGAGTTCTGCGATTTTATTTATGTCTCCATTTCTATTGGTGATGTGTTACAATTCAGCTCAGTCTCATTAGGTAATAGCTATTTGTTACTGCTCTTCATCTCTGGGTTTGTCTGTTGGATTAATTTGCAGTGATGTTGTTTCTTCTTCCTGGACTTCCTGGACGTCTTCTTCCTGAACAGAATTTGGATTTTGGTTTGGTTTCATCATTTCTACTGTGAGGATATCATTGTCCAGCTGATTATTCTCAGATAAACTTGTATAACAATTTTGTCTGCCATAGGTATGTTTGTTGCTCCTGATAATGAATTTTTCTCTGTCTCACTCATCAGTTGTGCTTTCAGACTGTTACATAAAGCTATTTTTCCTTTTAATACAATTTGCAGCCTGCCCCTTGTATAGTCATTTCCAATGAGGAATATGTTTAAGTCAATTACTGTACCATGATCATGCTGAGCTGTTGCTTTTATTATTTGGCTGTTAAATTTACAAACAAAGTGGTTTTTGCTTTGAATGTCGTATCTGTATGGGATTGCAAAAAATAATAATTTCGTGTGAACTATGTTTAGTTTTACTTTATGAACAGATTTTCGAAATAGGTACGGTTTCTCTTCTTTATAGCTGTCGTTTGTTCCGGCAATGACTACTAGACTGTAGGTTTCACTGCAGTGTTTGGTCTTTTCATTAATGTAACTTTTGTTCAAATGTGTGTTAGTTCATAAGGGACCAAACTGTAGAGGTCATCGGTCCCTAGACTTACACACTACTTAAACTAACTTAAACTAACCTATACCAGGAACAACACACACCCATGCCTGAGGGAGGACTCGAATCTCAGGCGGGAGGGGCCGCTCAGTCAGTGACATGGCGCCACTCCGCGCGGCACGTCACTTTTGAACTATGGAATTATGTGAACCTTGTTTTAAAACTGAAGTCACTGTATATTTCTTTTCTAGAATATTATTCAGAAGCTTTGTGCACTGCTACCACGATTGTCGCTTAGTGAAAGTACTACCCATTTTGGGCACAAGCTTTATTCATCTTGTTTAAGCGGATGCGCTTCGTTTGAGTCTCGGTACCGGTATACGTCCTTGGGTTTTATAGTCTTCGGCAATCGAATTTCGTCATTTCTTCCAAGCATGTGTTATGGCTGTTTCAGACTGGCGTACTTGTCATAGAACTCCTCATTTTCTAATCTGGTGTTGTTCTGTATTTTTATAAGACCATGGCAATGGTTGCGAAAATCCACATGACAGAAATCTTCTTCCAAAACATTAAGTCACTACTGGAGCTGTTAAATACACTCCTGGAAATTGAAATAAGAACACCGTGAATTCATTGTCCCAGGAAGGGGAAACTTTATTGACACATTCCTGGGGTCAGATACATCACATGATCACACTGACAGAACCACAGGCACATAGACACAGGCAACAGAGCATGCACAATGTCGGCACTAGTACAGTGTATATCCACCTTTCGCAGCAATGCAGGTTGCTATTCTCCCATGGAGACGATCGTAGAGATGCTGGATGTAGTCCTGTGGAACGGCTTGCCATGCCATTTTCACCTGGCGCCTCAGTTGGACCAGCGTTCGTGCTGGACGTGCAGACCACGTGAGACGACGCTTCATCCAGTCCCAAACATGCTCAATGGGGGACAGATCTGGAGATCTTGCTGGCCAGGGTAGTTGACTTACACCTTCTAGAGCATGTTAGGTGGCACGGGATACATGCGGACGTGCATTGTCCTGTTGGAACAGCAAGTTCCCTTGCCGGTCTAGGAATGGTAGAATGATGGGTTCGATGACGGTTTGGATGTACCGTGCACTATTCAGTGTCCCCTCGACGATCACCAGTGGTGTACGGCCAGTGTAGGAGATCGCTCCCCGCACCATGATGCCGGGTGTTGGCCCTGTGTGCCTCGGTCGTATGCAGTCCTGATTGTGGCGCTCACCTGCACGGCGCCAAACACGCATACGACCATCATTGGCACCAAGGCAGAAGCGACTCTCATCGCTGAAGACGACACGTCTCCATTCGTCCCTCCATTCACGCCTGTCGCGACACCACTGGAGGCGGGCTGCACGATGTTGGGGCGTGAGCGGAAGACGGCGTAACGGTGTGCGGGACCGTAGCCCAGCTTCATGGAGACGGTTGCGAATGGTCCTCGCCGATACCCCAGGAGCAACAGTGTCCCTAATTTGCTGGGAAGTGGCGGTGCGGTCCCCTACGGCACTGCGTAGGATCCTACGGTCTTGGCGTGCATCCGTGCGTCGCTGCGGTCCGGTCCCAAGTCGACGGGCACGTGCACCTTCCGCCGACCACTGGCGACAACATCGATGTACTGTGGAGACCTCATGCCCCACGTGTTGAGCAATTCGGCGGTACGTCCACCCGGCCTCCCGCATGCCCACTATACGCCCTCGCTCAAAGTCCGTCAACTGCACATACGGTTCACGTCCACGCTGTCGCGGCATGCTACCAGTGTTAAAGACTGCGATGGAGCTCCGTATGCCACAGCAAACTGGCTGACACTGATGGCGGCGGTGCACAAATGCTGCGCAGTTAGCGCCATTCGACGGCCAACACCGCGGTTCCTGGTGTGTCCGCTGTGCCGTGCGTGTGATCATTGCTTGTACAGCCCTCTCGCAGTGTCCGGAGCAAGTATAGTGGGTCTGACACACCGGTGTCAATGTGTTCTTTTTTCCATTTCCAGGATTGTAAATATTTGAGACATAATACTTCTTCGTTCATTCGCTTTAGATTTTCCTCTGTAGTCGTAAACATAAATCTTTTATGTGTTATATTTCAATGGTATGGATCCTGACCGTATTTTCTCATCTGATATGGAGTATACATTACATTGTTTTCATATCCAAATGTTACTGCACTTCCATAGCTGGACTCTGACGCATCTGTTTGCATCTTCATTTTAATTAAAGTATTTTGTCCGTATTTTTCACTCGTGATGCAAAAATTGGAAGCTGCAGAAATTTTACGCGCTGTTTACAGTAACTAAAAGCGAAAAGAAGCAAAATCTGTTGTCACTGAAATAGTGCCGATAGTAATGAAAATCTTTTTACATTTCTTAAACTGAACATTTACTTTTCTCGGTCAAAAATTTCTCATTTTTGCACTGGTTAAAAAGGAACACGTTCCTAGGTAGCTATCTATCAGTGTCTTACACGTAGTTTCATGTTCCATGGATCATTTGCACGATAAATCATAATAATGTGGAACGAACCGTTTTACATTCATACCGCAAATTAATTTGTAAATATGGCTACATGCTGAACAGTTATAAGTTATTTTTGATTTTTATTTCTTTTATTTATTTATTATTATTATTAAATATACAGCTGTTAGTAATCCCTACCCATCACCTTTAACCCATCATGAGGATAGGAATTCTTCTACAGAATCGACAGATGCAGAAATGAGTTTGGGTCTGCTGCAGCGAAGTGTGTTGGGACCATTGTTGTTTATGATGCATTTATATTAATGATCTTGTGAACAATATTAGTACCAACACGAGACTTTTCTCAGATGATGCAGCTATCTGTAGTGAAGTACTGTCTAAAAGAAGCTGCTTCAGTCAAATCTTGATGAGATTTCAAAGTAGTGCAGAGATTGGCAACTTGCTTTAAATGGCCATGAATGTAAAATTATACACTTCACTAAACGAAAACGCATGTTATGATATGGTTATAATATAACTGAATCACTGCAGGAATTGGCCAACTCATACAGATACCTGGGTGTAACAGTTTGGAGGAATAGTAAATTGGGCGATCACATAGTCTGTCATAGGTAAAGCAGGTGGCAGACTGCGATTGTTTGGTACAATGCTAGGGAATTTCAGTCAATCTGCAAAGGAGAATGGATTCAAATTACTTGTGCAGCCCATCCTGGAATACTGCTGAAGAGTGCGGTGCCCATACTACATTGGACTCACAGGGGATATTGAATGGATACAAATAATGACTGCACAAATGTCCGCCACTGGTAGCTGAGTGGTCAGCGCGACGGAATGTCATACCTAACGGCCCGGGTTCTACTCCTGGCTGGGTCTGAGAGTTTCTCCGCTCAGGGACTGGGTGTTGTGTTGTCCACATCATCATCATTTCATCCCCATCGAGGCGCAAGTTGCCGAAGGGACGTCAACTCGAAAGACTTGCACCAGGCGAATGGTCTACCCGACGGGAGGCCCTAGCCACATGGCATTTCCATTGTACAGCACAAATATTCACAGGATTGTCCAACCTGTGGGAAAGTGTAACGAAGACGTTGAAAGAACTGAAGTGACAGGCATTTGAAGATAAATGTGAACTATTCCCTGAAAACCTACTTAGATAGTTTTTAGAACCAACTGTCAGTAATGAATTTAGGAATATATTACAACAACCTACGTATTGCTCCTATAGAGATAGTGAAGACAAGATTAGATTAATTACAATGCATATAGTGATATTTAAGCAACATTTATTGCCATGTTCCATACTTGACTGGAACAGGAGAAAGTTCTAACGACTGGTACAAGGGGATATACCCTTTGCCATTCACTTCATATTGGTTTATGGAGTATGAATGTAGATGTAGAATCTGTGATGTGAAGGTTGAAACACATTCGCTTGGTAGAACAGGAAATAATAGACAGATGATGTTGTGAAAGGCCAACGACAGTTGGAGGTTGTATCGAACTTAATACAGATAGCACAGAAGCACAGTTCCTGAAGACAAAAAGTGAGGACAATAGACGTTGGATCAATAAGCGTTACACATTAAGACACTTGCTTGTAAATGGTAGCAAAAATAATTGAATTGTACATTGGAATTTTTTCAAAAACCTACTTAAAGATCTTTCGGTGTGCATCAAACCCATGTTTTGCTGTTTTCACACACCAGATGTTATCATTCGACTCCCATTCGAGAAACATATACTACACGAAGATTTTTCCTGTTGGCAACCCTGTTAGAAGATACTCTTTTGGATGCTGTTACGTCTTTCCCTGTGTATATTTGGTTTTCGAGCGCAGTTTTGATTATAAACGATTCTTTACTATGTGGGAACTATAAATTGACATGATTGGTAATAGTCAGCAGCAGTCAGGAGACTTCGTGACGTAGTGATCTGCAGATGTTTGTTGCCAACTGTGCGGCTACCATTAGCCGGTCTTGACTGCATTGTCATGTGTTCGTTTGCTTTGTTGCTGAGCTGTGCTCTCACTGTCTGTTTTGTAGCGCTATTCTCATTGTGATTTTTCAAAAATGACTGATAATCTGGAGCTGGCACATCACAGGGGGACCTTTTACTTCAGTTTGGAAAATGAAACCGGCTAGCAGGAGCTCATGGAAGTTCAAAACACAAGTTTCTCTTGCCTGCACTGCCTGCTTACAGTAGATGTATGAGGCTTGCACTCCTCCCCCATACTGGAGACTCGATTTAAGCCCAAGATGTAGCAGAGAAATGGGCTACATCACTTACATCTTCGTTCGTCTAGAGGAGGTACTGAAACACATTTTCCACCGATGGACATCTTTCATCACACATAAGTTGGAAGTCCCCTGATGACTGTGGTATGGAGAGGTTTTCTGTCAACGATCGCAGGTAGCTAATGCTTTAAGTCACACATAACACGCTTCTCTCTCTCTGTCTCTCTCTCTCTCATTCTTTCCTTCTCATTCAATCAGAGTCCCCCACCCCTTCTCTCGCTACAGGTGGGTAGTGTGAGTATGGGAGAGTTTGTCCCGTCATCACAAATGGCCCTTTTATCATCATGAGGTGACAGGCCGATTTTAGACTGCAGCACAGTGTACACCTCGTGTCCTGTCCATCAAATACTAGTTTGCCATACCATATGCAACAGCTGCGGTGTAGCACCACGAACACCACTGTACAGGCACCGCAAATATTCTTCGATAGGGAGGGCTCTCTATTCCATACTGATATAGTGTTTATACGGGGTCTATCAATAAACTATTCTCCCAACCAATTTCAATAACAAACGACAAACAATTAGTTATCTTTAAAGGTAATGATAAGGGAAAGGATTAATTCACCCGAACGCTTCACTTGAGATATTGCATTTATTATCACACCCTTCAGTGCAAACCACATAACCCGCAAGTGTGACAATGAGAGACTATATGCACTCGTAATATTTGGTATATAACTTAAGAATTACTTAATAAACACTAGGAATCAATGATTACTCCTTTAAATAAACATATATTTAAGACCATAAACGATAAGGATCAACAGTTAATAAGGTCCCATAGAACTAGAGCAAGGATCACCTTTTCAGTCTCCGAATGAAGTCGGTATGTGACATATGGGACAATCAGAAGTACATTAAGTGTTACACCGTTAAGGACGATCAGTCATTAAGAATTATAACCACAGATTAAAGAAAGTTCATCTAAAGCAATTAACGTCAATAGCAAATAATTAAGTCACCTCTCAGCAAATGCATCAAAACCAAGTCTTTCAGTTCTATAACAATGTTGGATCGTTGATACGCTGGACTACCGACACAGAAGGCTAAATTTTACCAAACAGCAATTTCTCCAAACCTAGAAATATCTTAATAGTGTACAATCCTTATCCACAACTACTCTAATTCGCCTTTCTTGGGCATAACGGTGGAGTGGATAATTAACCTCTTACTTCATTCTCCTGGAACATTGAGAGGCAATAGAAGCAACTCTTACCCCAGCGCGGCTCAGGAAAGAGGATGGCTCCACCAGGAGGTGGAAACATTTACCCGAACTGGAAACGGAACTCGTCTAACACGAGCCACTAAGTTGGACGAAGACCGGTTGGCGATTTTGAATTATTACCCAAAGCTTGCTGGCAAGCGGATGAAAATTACAGAGCCAAAGGTAGCTATATTTGTATTCACAAGAACAGATAACTTCTGCAAATGAGATTCCGGCAGAACTACCGCAATAGTATCAACACAATAATTCGGGACTGAGGAGAGCAAGTCAACAACGGTCTCTGCCCAATAGACCCAACATTTCAGACAGACCAAGCAACCGACATCAGTCGTGGATAGGTGTATTACCAAATAGAAACTCTAGCAATACCTTAAATATAACTAAATAGAGCACTTAAATGCCACGGGGACCAAGCTCCTTAACACAAGAATACGTACACAATAACAGCGGCATTTTCGTTTTCCATTTCCTTTTCCTGTTTTCCTTTTTTCTTCTTTTCCTTTTTTACTTATTTCCTTTTCTTTCTTCTTTTCCTTTTCCCCCCTTTTTTTCTTTTTCTTCCTTTTCCTTTCCTTTTTTTCTTTTTTTTCCTTTTCTTTTTCTTTTTGACGCCCACCTTAAGCAAGTCAGCATGGCTTTCAAATGCACGATCATGGAAGAGGGCAGTAATTTCCGATCACAAACTCAAATCAGAGAAACTTTGCCGCACAGTTATTAATAGCTCCCACAACACTGGGAGATTGGCCCTGCCAGACGACGACCATTGCACTAACTAGATGCAAAATCTTACTTTAATTGATGACACCACCTTGTGGAGGTTACTGGCAGCTGCAGATGGACTTCATAGCTTCCCCAGTCCATGAAAGGAAACCAAACATTGTCCACAGATTTACGGTCTCTTGTGTCCTCACGCCCCAGGTTTTTGAGCCCATCCAGACTTAGCATAGAGGGACCGAACGTTCCGCTGCAGAACGGTTGTCCAGGACCAAACACTCGTCCAACTCCTCTATCCGCCCTCGGCACGGCACACAGCGCCTCCTCCCATCGGGTGTGCTAGCAGTGCGCTCACGGAGAATCCTCAACGCTCTCTAGGAAAGCAAGGAAAATCCAAACAGAAGGTTCTTACAGTGGTCCCTCATTTCCTGGACTAACCTTTCCAAGCAATTCATCTTTCCTCCCTTAAAAAAGAACCTATCATTCTGAATCTAGGAGTGCTGTTACCTGTTTTTATATGTTCTTCTAAGCTGTACTGGGAATGAGCCATCTGAATGTATTTTCAGATCACCCTTATTCTCTGTTTAGGAATTAAGTTGTTTGCAAACATGGTGGCAAGTGGAAAAGAAAGCTTTAATTTCAGTGGTAAAAAAGCATGACAAAAATGTAATGTCTAAACTATGAGACTGAAGGAATGCTTATCTAGTATACAATTCATAATCAGTACACAACGTATGGAAATAAATCAACTTAAATCATGAAATCATTAACTGATGCCACATAAAAACACGCCGAGATATGCACAAGAAATCATATACCCTGCAAATAAGTGGATTAAACTTTCAAACAAACACAGTATTCACATAGTGATAGATCGTGTGAACAGTGTAAATTTTGTGCACGAAAATCCATATGAAGTACTTTTAGTTAAGACCTGTATTGGTAAAGTTACTAATGAACCATCTGGAGATAAAAAGGACTGATCAAAGGAGATAGGCTAACTGCACTGTAAAAAGAAAATGGAGAAAAGTGACTGTGAACAATAAAAAGGTGCCGACCTCCAGTAATCAAACTGGGATGTTGTTGAACCTCATGGGAAAAGTGATTGGGGACACTAGTACAAGAGAAAATGTAACACACCACAATAGTATATTTGGAACATGTAAACTTCTTTTAACAAGCACAGCTAAAATTTATTTTTTATGGATAGTTAAGGATGAGGAATAGTCACTGGATTAAGCAACAGAAGTGTTTATGAATTCAACGGCTTTTTGAAACACCAATTTGAAAGTTGTGACTGAAGTCAGCCATGGAAAATTATTGGTGCTGAACACAAATGATTTTTATGTTTTCCTCATTGGAGCACATGATATAGCAATGAACAAACAATACAAAAGAACAAAGATGGCTTATTGCCATGGGTTACCAAAATGGTACTCTATAAATCAAGAAGTACAAAAAGCAATCAAAGAGGTTCAAAATATCTCCTCCAATTTAAGAATGCAACATTCGTGGATATAAGTGAACATGGAAGAAGGTTTCACACTACTCATGGCCTAGCCTCAACAGAGTGAGAAAGAAATTTATTACTTACAAGAGTTTAAAAACCATAGGTATAAAATTAAATCTGAAGTATGACATCTCAAAAGCCTTACCTCTCAACAACAAAAGTGATGTGTTTAATTCTGTGAATAAGAAGTGTGTGGTAACAGAAGTGATATCTTTCAAGGGCAACAAAGAAAGTAATAGCGTAGAGAGGAAATAGTAGAAAGGAAAATATCACCCTGAACTGTGACAACAAGTAGTTACTGACCCCCAGCAGACTGAAAATCTCTTCAGGCAGCACTATGCAAACAACACAAAAAATATAACAATCAATAATGAGAAGACAGCAAAAACAATCAACAGAGCAAAGTAAATTCTTACCTCCACTCTGTTTATCTCTTTGATACTACCCTGAATGAAATCAGTCATATAGCAAAAATCTTCAAAAAAGTCCTTGGGAACTGAGGTGATTCTAGACTTCATCATAAAGGAATATATTATAAACACTGCAACACTCCTTGCAGAAATAATCAACTCATCCTATTCAACAGGAAGCTTTGCTGGCTGTCCTGAAGCTACAAAAATGACAGCTGTTCACAAAAAAGGTGACAAAGCTAATTTAGGAAATTATAGACTTTTCTTATTATTATCAGCTTTTGGCAAACTCAATGAAAGATTCATGTCTAAGAGATTAATGAAATTCCTGGACAAGAAGAAAATCCTCACTGATATCCAGTATGGTTTCCAGAAAAATAAATCCATTATTAATGCCATCTATAATTTTTTACAAAATGCCTTAGAAGCAATGAGCATAAAGCAAAATGCTGCTAATATTTTCTTAGAGTTTAGCAAAGCTTTTTACATCTTGGACCACAGAATCCTGTGGGAAAAGCTCAAAAGTACTTCACAAATTGGAAACGGAAAGTAGTACTAACACATGAACTAAATGATAGTACTGGAACATATTTTTCAGAGGCAGGAATAATATGTGGAGTCTCCCAAGGATCCATTCTTGAGCCTATTGTTTTCCTTCTGAAATAAATGACATAAATCTCAGCATTGAATCACAAATAAATACCTAATTTACAGATGACGCTCATATCTTTCTTGGAGCAAATGGCCCAAGACAACTACAAGCAAACATAAATAAAGCCACCTATCAGCTAAATGACCGTTTTGAAGCAAATAAGATAAGAATAAATCCATCCAAAATAACTTTTCTATGCTTTTGTTTAAATAGGGTAGCACCCAACACCTTTGTGACACAAACGCCAGTAGAATTACACTCTCACTGGAAGCAAAATTTTTAGGCGTGTGGCTTCAACATGATTTCAAATGGCAGACTCACATAACAAAATCAAATGTGACACTTAAGAAAGTATGCCACAGCCTACATTTACTTTTACACAAAGCAAGCTTCCACACTGTTGGAGTTGCGTACTTTATCCAGTTCCACAGCATTCTACAGTATGGGGTCACAGTGTGGTGTAACACAACTCATCTTCCTGAGCCAAAAACGAACTGTAAGAACAGTGCATCAAGCGTGACAAACAGATTCCTGCAGGCCACTCTTTCAGTAGTTTTTGCTCTCTCCCCTGTATTTTTATTCTAGAAACATTTAAATGTATGAGGGAGAATTTAAAAGAGATAAAAAACTTTAATGTCATGAACATTATACCAGCCAAAAGGCAAACCCCATGTCCAGCCACTGTAGACAACAATGTTTAAAATATCCATTATGAATAGTGCTATAGACATGTACCACGGTCTCCCACTTAAAATGAAAATTATTTTCTCATTTTCATTGTTTTATAAATCCCTAAGTTGTTAGTAGATCTCTACTTTTATTCAGTGGCAGAATTTTTAGATGGCGTGTAGTACAGAGACTTCAAATGGCTTTATGGACTATGGTACTTAACATCTGAGGTCATGAGTCCCCTAGAACTTAGAACTACTTAAACCTAACTAACCTAAGGTTCTACACACACATTCATGCCCGAGGCAGCATTCGAACCTGCGACCGTAGCGGTCGCACAGTTCCAGAATAAAGCGCCTAGAACTGCTCGGCCACCACAGCCGGGCACAGAGCCTTCAAGCAAAACTAAGACAATTTCCACTGCTGCTAATGGAAGACCAAATAGAGTTAATGTGTTAACATCCCACAGTCTGTAGGGATTTACTGGATGAGTAAAGAATGAGGAATTTTAGTATGTTCCAAATGGCATTTTGCCCTACATACAACTAATCCTTCTCTGTTTTTTTCTTTTTTCTGCCTGTGTATCATTTACATTCACCAATTAGGCTCCAGGAACATGTTCTAGCTTTGGCATCTTCACTCCATCGCTTCCTGAGCTGATATACATGCCTTGTTGCAGTCTGTCTACATTTTGCTTCCATTTCTACTTATACACAGATCTAAAAAAGTCTTGCATCATCTTGGTTCTGAGAGTTCTGGAAACTGTACAGAAAATTGGAATAGAGATCAACATAAACATCATTTCCACCCTTTTCATTGCTCACGAAAACTACATATTATGTGTTGTACGACCATACAGCGAGATCTTCACAGATGGTTGTCCAGATTGCTGTACACACCGGTACCTCTAATACCCAGTAGCACACCCTCTTTCATTGATGCATGCCTGTATTCATCGTGGCATACTATCCACAAGTTCATCAAGGCACTGTTTGTCCAGATTGTCCCACTCCTCAATGGCGATTCGACGTAGATCCCTCAGAGTGGTTGGTGGCTCACATTGTCCATAAACAGCCCTTTTCAATCTATCCCAGGCATTTTCGACAGGGTTCATGTCTGGAGAACATGCTGGCCACTCTAGTGGATCGATGTCATTATCAGGAAGGAAGTCATTCACAAGATGTGGACGATGTGGGGGCGCAAATTGTCATCCCTGAAGATGAATGCCTCACCAATATGGTGCCAATATGGTTGCACTATCGGTCGGAGTATGGCATTCATGTATCGTACAGCCATTACGATGTCTTCCATTACCACCAGCAGCATACGTCGGCCCCACATAATGCCACCCAAAATATCATTGAACCTCCACCTTGCTGCACTCACTGGGCAGTGTGTCTAAGGCGTTCAGCCTGATGAGGTTGCCTCCAAACACATCTCTGATGGTTGTCTGGTTGAATTCATATGCAACACTCATTGGTGAAGAGAATGTGATGCCAATCCTGAACGGTCCATTCAGCATGTTGTTGGGCCCATCTGTATTGCGCTGCATGATGTCATGGTTGCAAAGATGGACCTTGCCCTAAACGTCGGGAGTGAAATTGTGCATCATGCAGCCTATTGTGCACAGTTCGAGTCGTAACACGATGCCCTGTGGCTGCACAAAAAGCATTATTCAACATGGTCAGTTGCTTTTTGGGGATCAAGAAATATTGCCCCTCCTTGACACCCTTGGTCCATGGCTTTCAGGATGATTCAGTAGCAGAAATAGTTGTGCTAGTAGTAGTAGTAGCCATTTATTTATCCAGAGATCATAACCTGCAATGATGTCAGACACACCTGGGTCATATTTGACTTTTTGATCTATTCCCAACTAGGGATATGCCTGTACTTATTTTTAAGCAGATTCTATGTGTATGATCAGTATTGTCTTGCCCCTTACCCCCCCCCCCCTTCCCCTCCCCGTGGGAGCCATTCATCCTGACCGTGCAATGCTACATGGTATATTCAATAGTAATAAAAATTAATTTCATTATTATTCCAATTACTTGAGTTTCATCATTCCAGGTCTGTATGCTGTAGTGAGAGACCCATCAGTATCAGCAGAGTCATTCTTCTCAAAAACGGCGGCAAACATTACCAGTGTTTATGAGGAATGACATTTTGATGTTACACTATGTGTAGAAATTAATGACATTATGGCATAGTCTGCAAAATGGTGGTTAATTTTAACATAATTTATGACATAAAATTGATGTTACAGTGTGTAACTGTTTCACTAGCATTTTATAATGTCATGGCACATTCTGCAAGGGGTGGAAAACATTTGTTCTTCCACTCCTTTATGGTAATTATGTGTGTTGGAATGTCATCAAAGTTAAAAGTGGTAGCCAATATTACGATAATTAATGGTCCAAAATGATGCCATCAAGTCTGATACCTTAATTAACATTATCAACATCAAAGTATTGGACATATCCGGCCCAATAGCTGAACAGTCAGCACGTTGGATTGCCACACACAGGGGCCCGGGTTTGGTGACCGGCTGGGGAGGGAGATTTTCTCCCCCCAGAGACTGGGTGTTGTGCTGTCCTCATCATCATTTCATGCCCACTGTCGATGTGCTAGTCGCCCAATGTGGCATTGCACTCAATAAGACTTGCAGTTGGCAGTCAAACTTCTCGACTGGGAACTCCCGGCCACTGATGCCATACGCTCATTTCCATTTCCAGTGTTGGATATATTTTGAATGCACCCAGTAGATGGAAATGGCTGAATCTATCCCATGCCTGTGGATACCAGCCATCTCCATCTGCTGAAGCTGATTCCCAATCACCTCCTCAGTCCCGATATAATTTATTCATCAAATTTAACCAAATGTAATGACTGAAAAGGAAATCAAAATAATTACATATTTTAACTGATTATAAAAGAAATAAAATAAAATAAAAATAAAATCTCAAGCATGAGAAAAAATTTAGATTTGTGAGTAAAGGGATAAAATTTTTTAAAAAATTCTAAAAATATTCTTACTTTTTAAAAATGTAATAAAACCTTTCTTATAAATTAAACCACAGAATATGACTAACATATGATAAGAATTTAAGTTTGACTAAAATATTTTTAATGAGGGAAAAATATTTTTAACAAATCAAGAGAGAAAAAAGTCAAAACTAATATTTACAAAACCATTTTTAAACCATCTTTAATTATAGAATATTTTAAAAGCAAGGAACACAGAGTACTGAATATATACTAAATTATAGTGATGATAATTGGTATGAAGATCAGGAATTTGTTTTTAATTATAAAGAATGTATTATAGATATTTGTGAACACGAGAAAAATCAATTTTTTTTCTTTTTTGTAACTTTAAAAGAATTTGAGAACTATCAGAAAGATATTGGTGATTTATTATTATACATTTATTGTGATAATTATATTTGTTTATCAAAAACTCTTGTGAATATTGTGATTTGCAAATGTAATTAAAGATTATATAAAATTTTATATAGTATTTTTACAAGTTTCTCACTCCATAACCAAAAAATAGAAGATAATTTTTGTATTGATTTAATGATTTTCAGTTAATATCCTGTGTTGAGTATCAAATGTTATATTTTTCTTGCCACACATTTTTTTATAAATGATAGTATGATTAGAAATTTTATCACTTAATGTGAAACATAATTTCATACTAGTTTCTTGGATAGCTAACACATTCATTCTCCTAGACATATCTATATCAAAAATAGGATAATTCTCTATGAAAATGAATGGATTTACATCGACATTGCTGTTTAGTTGTGTGACTTACTTAAAATCTTGGAAAACATCATAAGCATTTAGAAAATGATTTGGTTGACCTACATTCCACATTACTTGAGTAGAAACTTCATTTTTAGCATTCTTTATAGAGATATTCTGTAATTTAACATGATCAAATAAAGAAGAATCAGTCAGCTGATTATTTTTTCGATTAGTTTGAAAAATCACAAACCTAAAATAATGCATATCAAATTCTTCAGAATTATGGTAACTGGTGATATTTATTCAAAATTTCTTTTTGCACTTAATCCTGCAATTTCGGTGGTTCATGATTAAAAGAACGAAATTAGAATTTTTGGATTTTTTACTCTTTCTTGTTGCAACTCGAGTGAATACTCTGGCTTGTACCTGACTACAGAAACACGAATTTCCATTGATTCCACAACATTTTCACCTTCCTAAGGAGGTGTATCTTTTATTTCAACTCCAGCTTGATTTCAGTCAGACCATCAAAGAATGGTACTGTTTGCACTAGAACTCCAGGGAAAAAGTACAGCCAAAGCTCCTTCCCACATAACTTCCTTGCAGTCTTTAAGGAACCCACCAAACAAATCTAGTGGAAAGAGTAGTTCATTTTTCGTACTCTTTATCTTCCCATTATTGAGGATATGACCTTCCATGGTCAACTCATGGGCTAGAGATGAAGTCAACTGGATAAGAACAGATGAAGAAAAGAAAGGGTAGTCCATCCTAGACAAAATAATGTTACCTTTCTTTATGGTGATAACATGGAATAGCTTTGCCACATAGCCATCAATCAATTTTTTATTGAATTTTTCATCATATGTTGGATAATCTGTACCATCAGCTCCACTAATACTGAAGCTCCTATACAACTTTGCACCATTAAGATGACTTTAACCATCACCAATATGAATATAAATCTCTGTCTCCTTACTACGAATATTTAAATTATTTTTAGTCTTCTCATCTACAGGGAATGAGTAAAATTGGTGGGTCTCAATCTTATTCATTTATAAAGGATAAAATTTACTAAGACATTTCTAAAACAACTGTTACATAATCACCATGGAAGTCAATCAGATTTTCATTTTCTTCTGTTACAGCTATTTCTAAATTGTGTATAGAATCAAAAATTGGCATATGTACGGAATAATGTGGGTTGTGAAATAATGGTGCACCAAATTCTGTATTGGGTTTCAATGAAACAATAATATTAGTTTTTCTATAAAAGTGGCCACTCTGTTTACATGCATTCCATCAGCCAAATTAAAATTTATTTTGGAATAGAATGGAATAATTTTAGGCCCATAATTGCCAATAGTTTTTTCATTGGCTTCAATAAATTAGTTGTTGCATTCTAATACACTTCAATGCTATCCTTTATGTCCATATATTATTTCACATCACTCTCAATAATAACTTTATTTAAAATTTCATCAGCTTTAATGTGAATATAGGATTTTTTTGTGTAAGTAAATTTTTCTAAATTTTTCAAGTTATATTGTCCAATGGGAATTTATATCATTTCCCCCTCACAATACATTTTATTATTTTCTGATGTGATATGTGTAATTAGAAATGTTGTATAAAAACCAACTAGTGACACATTACCATAGCTATAGGTACTGACAGTCTTGTTTTGAGTGCAGATGACATACTACTCAACTTAAATAGGAGACTCATTTATATGAATAAAAAAAATTAAATAATTAAGTGAATAAACTGACTGGGATCCAAAAATAAGAATAGCAGAGAAGAAACTGAAGAATAAGCGTGGCAAGCTCTTGCCTGGCTCTATTCAATGTGCAATAATAGGTCTAAGCAAATGTGGGAAAACACTGATGAATTACAATTATATTCTAGCTCCAGGATGCCCAAAGTGGAATAAAATAACTCATTTGTATGTTTATTCTGAAATCTTGGATCAACCAAAATATTCATAATTTATAAAAATGTGAACAAAAAGCAGAAGAGAAAAATAATGAGAAGCTCAACAAATTTATCAAAAATAATGATGAAATTAAACCATTGGATGGATATCACGATACTTCAGTTGTAGTGTTAGATGATTTGAGTCATGAAAATCAGGATGTAGTTAGAGAATATTCTACTAGAGGAAAACACAAAAGAATAGATTGTTTTTATTTAGCCCAGTCATACTCAAAGATATCAAAAGAATTAGTAAGATACAATAGAATTTTTAAAAATAATTTTAGACAAGATGACACAAATTTAAATCATATTTATCACAAGTTGTCGGTGGTGATTTCAAGTTTTTAAAGAAATGTGTTTTTAAAGAAATGTGTAGTAAATGCTGGAATGAAGATAAATTTGGTTTTATTACAATAGATATGACATGAAAAATTAATCATTGTAAGTACAGAGATAAGATAAAAATTGTTTGAAAACATAGGCATAAAAAATAAAAGTTAAACATAACAATAAACGTTAAAGGTAAGTGTTAGAAATTAAAAAATATATTATTAATGTTTTTTGACCTTAATAAACGTTTGCTAAATATAATCATCCGAAAGGACTTAGTACAACGGTCCTGTATGATCCAGAAGTTGTTAAAAAGGCTAAAGGAAATAGAAAGATAAATGAGCAAATAAAAGACAAATTTAAAAAATCAAAGAAGCATCCCAGAACAGAATACGAAAACAATAAAAAAGATCAGCCGGTTATTGATTCAATCTAAAAAGTAAAACAATGATTGAAGGTTTAGATGATGATATTCTGAAAGCTATAGAAGAAAACAGGTAAGTCGAAAAGCAGATGGTTCCTTATAAATATTTTGAAGAATTTAATAACATACTAGCAACTGACAATATGATACTGATAAAAGACATTAAATATTAAGCAAAAAAAGAAATACAAGATTTATTGAAAAAATATCAAGAAGAGGTTAAAAACAGAGACAAGCAATCCACTAAAAATGTAAACATAAGTGAATGAATGATAGAATATATTAATCATAGTGAAGATCAAGTTTTTGGATTAAGACCTGTTGGCACATTTAATTTTGTTAGTAAATTAACACTAAAATGTGATAGAAATAAAATAAGCATAAGAATATGGAGGTACAAATGGATAAATGAATCTCTTAAAAAAACAGATTAGTATGGGAGTTATGGGTGAAAAATTTGATGATGTTGATTTATCAAATTATGCATATTATTTGTGCCATTCAGGAGCATTATATTCTGATAAAAATCCAAATCAAATAAAGTCAAGTAATGTATTAAATACAATAAATTGATAAAAAATGTTTCTTTTGGAGTTGATGATTTATGGCAAGCAGATCTAGTGGCAATGGATTCTGGAAAAATAAAAGGAATTTGGAAAATAAACAAAGGATATAAATATTGATCTTTAATGAGATTTTTTTCAAAATTTGTTTTGGCTATTCCAGCTAAAGACATGACAGGCAGAAATGTAATTGATGATTTTCAAAAAACATTTAGAGACCAAATTCTAAAAATTTTACAAAGAGATAAAGAATTTTGTAATATAGATTTTTCAAGAACTTAAAAATATGTATCTGTAGCGATTGTACAGTAATAACCTGTACTTCCGTGCATACCTATATATATGTCTTTGCTATATTTACGATCTTTGGGTCTGCTTCACCAGAGAGTAAGAGAACTTGGGTGTTTAGTCTTGCACTGTGATGTTAACCTGTGAACGTTATCCAAATAAATCGTTATTGTGCTGTAAGAAGTTGGTTTATGAGACTCAATAGCTATCAAAACTCTACATTGGTGACCCCAGACAAGTTAATTCCGCATAACGCGAGTTATTGCCGCTCAGTTACGGAATTTTTGAACAAAGTATGTTACCGACAATGCATCCGAACAACAATACTGTGCCAACCACCAGATTATCGGTTCCGCCTTCTACGGACGTTTTAATTGACTTAGAATCAGGTTTTCTTTCCACAGTGCTTCCGCATAATAGTGCTCCGAATGTGTGTTTACCCACATGGAATTCTTCGACGCCTCGTGTGACCATTAATCGTTACAGTGTTAACAGTGCTACAGACAGTGCTTTCAACTCAGGCATGTCACAATCACAGTTCTGCGGTTTTCCTGACTCCATGGTACAACATTTTTCGCTGTTTGAACCGAATTGTGATATATCACTAAATGTTGCACAATGTGCTCAACGGACCAATTTGTGTGTACCGCTGATCGTGGACAGTGCAGTGCCCTACCTTCACTGGACTCAATGCCAAACCAGTTCTGTATGGCTCAGAAGGCTATTCAAGACCAAACTTTCCCGCTGCAACTGCCAACCATGGTTTTTGCCATGCCTGCTGCGCCGCGTGTTCGGGGAACGATTCCGCCCGCTAACATGACAACCGTGACGGTTGCAACTGCGCCGCGCTTTGGCGGTGACGTTTCAGTGTATTTTGTGCCTGACTCGGGTACTTTTCATGCATCCCCACCGCCGCCCACAATTCCATTGCAATCGGTCACCACTGCCGTGTCGGACTCCAACCTGGCTACGTGGGACAACATCGCCTCAACGGCTCTTCCTGCACCGCAGCAACGTCTCAAGTGGCTCTACAACCAACCTGTTTCACACATCTCTGCGCCGTTGAGTACAGGTCAGTCATTGCCCACTGCTAACGTGGGTTCTGCCCTCGTTTCCTCAGCCCAGTTTATGGTACCCCCATCCTGTGGCCCACCCTTGTCTGCTGCTGCACTGTACTATCCACCAGCTCAAAAGCCTGACTTACCGCCATTTAATCAGGCTAACCCATGCATATGGTTCGCCATTGTGGACAGTATTTTTCATTTTCTCCGAATTCACGAGAATGACACAAAATTTGCTCTCCTCGTCAGTCACCTCCATAATTTCACGGAGTTATTTTCTGACATTATACTTGACCCACCTGCACATGACAAATATGTTGCACTTAAACAAGCTATTAGTGAGCGTGCTGCATGCTCCAAAAATGAATTGTTACACCAAGCAATTTATCACAAACCACCCGGAGACCAGTCGCTGTCCCAGTACTGGCGATACTTACGAGCTATGGTTCCTAAAGAAGCCCTGCCAGACTACTCCCTTTGGACTATTGGTTTGATAAATTCCCTTTAACCTTGCAGTTAATGCTCTTGCCACAGAGACACCTTTCCCTAGATGCTAAGCTGCTCCTAGCAGATGAAGCTTATGTCCTATTCAAATCCCATCAACCAGTTGCTGGTTCCAACAGAGTTTCATCGAACAATCATTACATCTTCCTACAGGACGTGATGCACTCTTCGCCAACTGAGGTTGGGAACTCTGCACACGCAGCCACACAACCGGCTACATGTGCCAGCATTAAACCACACACCAAACCGACCGCACCCGGTACCGGGTCATCCGCCCGGCAGACAGATGACTCCACGGCTTCTACCAACAGCAACAGGGCTCTGTCATCAATCTGCTGGTACCATGCAACATTCGGTGATAAAGCCACGAAGTGCCGCACGCCCTGCTACACTTAAAACTCCGCGGACGGAGCGGTTTAGGTGCGCCACTCTGTCCTAATGAGCCTCTGCGCCTACAATTATGCTCTAATTTTTCGAGCCTTACAACGCCATCTGCACGCCGGTATGTATATGATCATAAGTATATTACGTGCCTCTATGACCCCTGCCACTGACTCTGCTCCACCTGTTAAGCTTTTTGCGGCTAACCGCACATGCATTCCTGTCACCGGCACAGCTCTCGTCCAGCTTGATTTCATTCCCATGGTCCTTCTGCGTAGCTTCAGTTGATGAACCCGTCATTGGTATAGACTTCCTCCGTCACTACAAGCTATCAGTGGACATTGACGATTCTTCTTTACTCTCAAAATCAGGCATTCGCATTCCATTCTCGACACGCACCACCGACACCTCATCCTCTATCATCGAGGAATGTTGCCTTAGTGCGGCACTCTCCATCGATTTGGCTACAACCACGTCTTCTCTCAACCGCCTCCAACGTGAATCCTCAGCCCTCATCGTTGACAACAGCATTCTTCGGCGCCATCTTTGTGAATTACAGGCTGAAATCGACTCCTGCGACTGCACAATTGCATCTCTTACTCTGCCCCACAACGTTGTTTTCCGCCGGACCTCTCCTTTTCTGGTTGCTGTGTTCAACACGACGCTGGAGCTACCAATGCCACGGACGCAGCGCCCGTGGCTGACACCTCGCCGACCCAGCATGACGCCACGGTGCCAAGGGTTATCGAGCGGCGACCGGTTGCCACCAAAACCCCACCACACTGCTACAACACCGGACATGCCTTACACATGCCCTCGTTGCCTGTAGCTGTCACCACAACGCCTCCACCACTGACCTACGAGGCGGCGGTTGCAGTAACGACGCCCGTTCTGAGCTCTGCTGCCACACATGCTGCCGCCGCCACCACATCCACACCGACGCCCTCGGGGCGCCACATACAGGTCAGTCCAGCATCTCCCTGTGTTGCCCCGCGAGGACGGTCAGGTCAACAACTCCACACGTCAGTGTGCAAAGTAACAACGGGTACTGTACATCATATTTTCACGACACCGGGACCGCTGATGAGACAGAAAGCCCGCAGGCTTAATCCAGAAAAACTCCTGAGTGCTCGTGCCATCATATCCTAACTCTTAGACGCCAACATCATCAGATGCTCTAGTAGCAATTGGTCGTCTCCTATTCATTTAGTAGATATACCCGATGGCACGTACAGACTTTGCGGTGACTACCACACTTTGAATTCCAGAACAATCATGGATAACTATCTGGTGCCACATATTCAGGAATTCACACAGTGGTTACATGGCTCTCAGGTTTTCTCAGTGATAGACTGTAAAAAAGGTGTACCACCAGATGCCGACGGCACCAGACGATATCGAAAAGACGGCAATTATCACACCCATCGGGTTAAAAAATGCCGCGCAAACCGGGCAGAGATTTATTGACGAGGTGTTACGACCTTTCCTTTTTGCATATGCATATTTAGATGACATTTTAATCTTCTCACCCTCTAGCGAGGATCATCAATCCCATCTACCTGCTGTCACAGACGCTTTGTCAAGTGCAGGTGTTGAAATCAACCAGGACGAATCGCAACTTGGGCTTTCACAAGTAACTTTCCTCGGACATGTGGTTTCCGCTGCAGGTATCGCTCCACCACCCCCTCGCGTGGAGGTAATTACCAACGTCCCACGACCGAATGACTTTCAAGGGTAACGACGGTTCCTTGGCATGGTTAATTTTTATAGAAGACACATTCCCCATGCCGCAGCATTACAACTTCCGCTTACTGATGCACTTCGCAGGAAGAATACTTAAGGCACGCGCAAAGTTCAATGGACAGATGAAACGATGACGGCTTTCGACAAACTCAAAACGGCCATTCAGACAGCAGTGACTCTTTCACACCCTATGCTGGATGCATAGCTTTCGCTTACAACAGATGCAAGTGACTCAGCAGTCGGCACCATGCTCCACCAACATTTAGGCAGTTCTGTCGAACCGATACACTTCTTTTCGCAAAAACTGTCACCTGCTCAGACTAAATGGTCAGCTTTTGATAGAGAACTTTTCGCGGTTTACGCCGCCATTCGCCACTTTCAGGATGACCTCAAGGAACGTGCCATTGTCATTTATACCAACCACAAAACCCTTGCAGAGGCGATCCGCAATCTGAGCGCCAATGCACTCCACACATTTCACAGTTTTCAACTGATGCATGACATGTTCGCGGTTCCGATAATGTGGTCGCTGATTTTTGGTCAAGGATCGCAGTGGTCTCAGCTGACATATCCCTCACCGAACTTGCACACCACCAGCAGACTGAACATGAAACTAATGCTGTTTGATAGCTCAACCTCAGCTCTTCGATTTGAAGACTGTCTGCTCCTGGACTCAGACTTTACACTAAGGTGTGACATTTCAACCGGACAACCTCGACCATGTGTCCCGCCATCGATGCAACAACCCATTTTCCATGCACTCCATGATTTAGCACACCCAGGCATCCGGGCCACGATCCGCCTTGTGACTGAACGTTTTGTGTGGCCTGACGTACATCAGGACTGCAAACGGTGGGCACAAGCATGTGTGGCGTGCCAACGTAGCAAGGTTTCCCGTCACACCCACCCTCCTCTCGCCCCCTTTGATGTACGTACCGGATGTTTTCACCACGTCCACATTGACATCGTGGGACCCCTACCCCCTGCGGGCCCATTTAACTACTTATTCACAATGATAGCCAGAGCGACCTGCTGGGTCGAGGCCATGCCCATCACCGACGGTTCCGCCACAACAATAGTCCGCACCTTTATCGAGTCGTGGATCTCACGTTTTTGTTGTCCCTCCTCTATAACAACGGACCAGGGGCGCCAGTTTGAAGCAAACCTCTTTGCACGGCTCTGTCAACTGTGCGGTGTAGACAGATTCCGTACGACAGCTTACCACCCTCAGAGCAATGGCCTGGTGGAGAGGTTTCACCGCACCTTAAAAGCAGCAATCATGGCACATGGGTGCCAGTGGATAGAAACCCTCCCGTGGGTTTTACTGGGCTTGTGAACTGCAGTCAAGGAGGATCTAAATGCTTCACTTGCAGAGGTGTTGTACGGGGAACCACTCGTCCTCCCCGCCGAATACGTCGACGACTCACCTCCGTTGCCAACTGTTGACTTACCCCCTTCATGGGAGCGAGTACGATCCGTTATCTCGAAACTCAGCGTGCCAGCTCCCATGACGCACTCGGCGCCACGAGTTTTCGTCCACAGACAGTTGGCAACCTGCACACATGTCATGTTACGCAACGACACAATTCGCGGAGCTTTACATCCACCTTATTCAGGCCCACACCGGGTGGTCCTACAGGGTGTAAATACCATGGACATTGATATTAATCATAAAACAGTTACTGTTTCGACACATCACATGAAACCAGCCTGGACACTCTCCGAACAATCGGATGAACCTGTCCCAGCTGCCGCCCTGCACACTTCGCCTGTTGCTCACTCTGACACGACCTACGATGATGTGTGTAATGAGTATTCAGGTGATGATACTGCATGTGACAATGATGATGCATGCGGGAGGCCATACTGCATGTGACGATGTCTCCCCCTCCCTAGTGCACGATGCCAAACGACGATCGTGGGCTGGCCGCCTCCTCGTTCCCCCGCGCTACCTAGAGGATTATGACTGCAATTAGACAGTTTTTTGTGTATATTTCTTGTACTATCCTTTTCAGCATTACTTGACACTCAGTGACTGTGCATTGATTACCACTAATTTTGACATTTTTCACAATGTACCGATGTGTACCTTTTGCTTTCTTAATGTACATGTATTTTTTTCTCTTGTTTGTTCTGTATGTCACTCTCCGGCATTCCTCTCACTCCGTGCTGGAGGGGGGGCCTCTGTAGCGATGGTACAGTAATAACCTGGACTTCCGTGCATACCTATGTACAGGGCTATTACAAATGATTGAAGCGATTTCATAAATTCACTGTAGCTCCATTCATTAACATATGGTCACGACACACTACAGATACGTAGAAAAACTCATAAAGTTTTGTTCGGCTGAAGCCGCACTTCAGGTTTCTGCCGACAGAGCGCTTGAGAGCGCAGTGAGACAAAATGGCGACAGGAGCCGAGAAAGCGTATGTCGTGCTTGAAATTCACTCACATCAGTCAGTCATAACAGTGCAACAACACTTCAGGACGAAGTTCAACAAAGATCCACCAACTGCTAACTCCATTCAGCGATGGTATGCGCAGTTTAAAGCTTCTGGATGCCTCTGTAAGGGGAAATCAACGGGTCGGCCTGCAGTGAGCGAAGAAACGGTTGAACGCGTGCGGGCAAGTTTCATGCGTAGCCCGCAGAAGTCGACGAATAAAGCAAGCGGGGAGCTAAACGTACCACAGCCGACGGTTTGGAAAATCTTACGGAAAAGGCTAAAGCAGAAGCATTTCTTAAACAGGAGATTGGAAAACCGATGGATCGGTCGTGGTGGAGATCATGATCAGCAATTCATGTCATGGCCTCCACGCTCTCCCGACTTAACCCCATGCGATTTCTTTCTGTGGGGTTATGTGAAAGATTCAGTGTTTAAACCTCCTGTAACAAAAAACGTGCCAGAACTGCAAGCTCGCATCAACGATGCTTTCGAACTCATTGATGGGGACATGCCGCACCGAGTGTCGGAGGAACTTGATTATTGGCTTAATGTCTGCCGAATCACTAATGGGGCACATATCGAACATTTGTGAATGCCTAAAAAAAACTTTTTGAGTTTTTGTATGTGTGTGCAAAGCATTGTGAAAATATCTCAAATAATAAAGTTATTGTAGAGCTGCGAAATCGCTTCAATCATTTGTAATAACCCTGTATATGTCTTTCCTATATTTAAGATCTTTGGGTCTGCTTTGCCTGAGAGTGAGAGAAGTCAAGTGTTTACTATTGTACTGTGATGTTAACCTGTGAATGTTATCTGAATAAATCGTTATTGTGCTGTAAGAAGTTGGTTTATGTGACTCAATACCACCCAAAACTCTACATATCATGAACCACTAATTTATTTCTGTGGAATTAACATCATTTGTGGTAAAAAGATTGAAACATTAAAAGAATAAATGTGGAATAGATGTGTGTGTCAAGGACATTATAAATGGGTATATATGGTCCCAAAATTAGTCAATGAATGCAATAATAGAAAGCATACAACAATAAAAATGAAGCCAATCGAAGTTCATGACAAAAATTTTAAGCCAGCCGGCTTTATATCTAATGATAAGCCTAAACATAAATTTGGTAATGAGGCCAGGATTAGTAACCTTAAGGGATTATAAAGCTAATTGGTTTCGTGTGTAAACATCATCATAACACATGCCAGATGAACATCGGGGGAATATTAAGCTGTCTTACTTTACAGCAAATGGATTTCTCCAGGCTCCTTTCTGAAACTATGGTGGATGCATTCAACGTCTGTGTCAGACATTCAGGGACGGTCTGGTAATTTTCCTGTACACTTCTGTTTCTTGGAGTTATTCATGCCATCATCTAATGCTTTCAGCTGTAGGAGGAACCACACCATACCTGGTACGAAAGTCACACTGAGCAGTTATTATTGAGCCGCACTGGGCAAAATGTAGAACACAAAACGCTTATTGTTGTGTCTACACCATTTTTACTAGAACTGAAGTGGGTGCAGACAGCTGCTGCTTAGCAGGAACCATGGGAGTTTGCTCTTTCCAACAGTACATTCTTCAGGCACATATCTCAAATAAAATAATAGTTATGATTTTTTAAAAATCAGATGATTCTTTTTGATACACTTGCATAAATCACGATATTTGCCACCATTTTTACATTAATTTTTTGTCTAGTTAATTTAGTGTGATTATATTAATTTCATAATCTTCCATTTTGTTGTAAAATTCCTTTTTTGCTGGAAGTATTATTTCTTCAGATTTTTTTCCCAATTATCAAAATAATCATAAGGATAAACTCCTTTTAAAGTTAGTAAATTTTTTAGCTCTTGTTGTGGAAACGATTTGTTAATGTTTTTCATTTGATTCTTGCTTAAATTCAAAGAAAGAACATAAAGGTTTAAAGCTATTAATTGAAATGTATCAATAAATCTCAATTTTAAATTACCTTTTTTTTTTTTTTTTTTTTTCCTTCCCCCCTCATCATAACTGAATTCTTTCACGAACAAATGAGAGTCATATCCTCATAAATTTAGAATAGAAATCGGTACAGAACTAGGGTAATTTAATTGTAAATTACATTTATTACATAACGGATTTATGTATTTTGCTGTTAAATGATCATGATGCCAAACTTTTTTATTTTTGTTGATAATATTTCTTACATAAATAACATTTTTTAGATTTATTGAGTCTAGATTCTGTGTAAATAACAAAACAAACTTTTTGAGTAAATTTATAATTCTTAAATCCTGTTTAGTGACCTTTTTCTGATAGTTCTACTTTTGATGGCTTATTAATTAAACAATTATTTTCATGCTCATCTAAGTTTTTATTATTAAAGTGTAATAAACACAAAACACAAATAAATTTTTCATGCTGTTTCTTATTAATTTGAGTAGATACTAGTCGAGACAAATCTTTTATCACAGAGTATGGTAATTTATTTTTTTTAAGATATGGTAAATTAATACATTTTTTCTTTTTTTCTTTTTAATGGATATACATCATAATATACATCATTGGCAGAACTGTTTCTTCAAAGGAATAAACACTAACAGACACATCAGTTTTAGTCTGGATTCTTGAGATATCATTAATTTCAGCAGGGAACAAAATATCCAGTATTTTTTCTTCAAGTTTGTTAGCAAAATCTTTGTAAGTACTCACTGTGTTGCCATTTTTACAGTTCTGACTATCTACTGGTTTTAATGTAAGAAGTACTGCCTATAGGAAGCATCTTTGATGATCATTTTTCGCATTAATGCAAGCTTTCTTTTCTTGTTTCTGTCAGTTTGTTGAAGACAAAACTCTTAATGAAACATATTTATTAATTGTTGATTGCAATCCAATAATTCTGTTTAATGTCCATCCTGATCTTTCAGTCTGAAAATTAGTGATTTTTACTAAAATAACTTTTTCCCCATTCCTAAATTTTTTTCTCTAAGAATCCTAAAATTTTCAGTTTGAAGTCCATATTCTATAATTTTAATATTTGTCTGTATTGTGTACTCAAGAAATAAATTAAAACTTGTTTCCAAACAAATAAATAATTTAAGATTTTCTTTAACTACTTTCATAATTTCGGTTTTGTTGTGTTTAAGAAATGACTCGGATTGAGCAATCCTTTATTATTTTCGAAACTTAATCTCTGCAGTCTTTTTTTAAATGTTGTATCAACTAAAAGTCCATAAACTGTGTTTCTGTTTCTTAAATTCCCCAATACATTTGCAGAAAATGGAAACATTTTTTAAACGGATTATCTTCATTATTTTTTGCTCCTTAAAGAGATTGGTAGAAAATGGAAATATTCCTATTAATGGTTGATCCTCTTGTTTCATTAACATATTGGCAGAAAATTGGAATATTTCTTTTAATGGTTCATCCTTGTCATTTTTAAAAACATCATTATTACTTTCTATTTTATCATGAAGTAATGTTTCTTGACTTTATTTTGTTTCTTATTAAGTATTTCATTATTTATGCAATCAAATCATTTTTATTTAATTTATAACACCTTTTTAAATAATTTAATTTACAATATTCTCAAGGACCAGTATGGAGAGATTTTTTTAAAGTATTCTCGAACCTCATACAAGATTTTTATTTGAGCACTCATTGATAACGAAAAACAATTCTTTTTTACTTTTAAAAATAAATTTTGGAAAAAAGACATACTACAAAGCAATACTAGGAGACATAAAAAACAAAAAAATCAAACACTGATATACGAACTATTTTTATTCCTTTATTCTCAGTCCTAATTTTCTTTTTTTGCGCATGAAATTTTTTGATTTTTTATATTCATTTAAAATACATAATTCAACTGATTTTGTTTTCAGTCATTACCTCTCATTAACTTTACTGAACAAATTAGATTGGGCTTGGGAGGTGATCAGGAATTGGCATTAGCCAATGCCAATGGCTGGTAGCCCCAGGCCTGGGGCAGACCCGGGGCATAACTGACCGTTTATAGTCTGTCTGTAAACTCACGAGCGAGCAGCGCGTTTGGTGGGGGAAGTGGCCTTTCCCGGAAGAACCCTGTCACTGGCCTACAGGGGCACCCAAAATCAGTTGCCCGTTACCTGTCCAGCAGTGTAGATCGGTGTGCAGTGATATACGCTGTTTCTGTTTGGGGATCGTAGTTTCCAATGTCAGTCAGTTAACTTTATATACTCACTGATATACTTACGTATCCGGAAGTGATGGATAATTGCCCTTTATTGCAATAAAACGTGCAGAATACAAAGAGGAGGTATCTGTAGAGTAATGAGAGTTCAGTTGTCTCTAATGTTATAACAGCATGTGTAAAGGAGGCGACACAAAATGAACTGTTTGCTAATTTTACCAGTCCCAATCAAAGCACTGCAATTTATGCAAACGTCAGCCTCGCCACAATAGGACACATAAAGAAGGAACGCGAATGGTTTACTGGAATCGCCACAAAAGGAAACTAATAATTTCGGGAGGAAACCCATCATTATAGACAGTTTCACAAAGTCGGTCATACGACAAACGATGGAGGACAAACCAAAAACTAGTGCCGACATTATGGAATTTGCTTACTGCCATGAAACAAAGACTAGATTTTCCTTGGCAGAAAGATGTTTTACACAAGGCACTGTGTGAAATGGGATTTACCTGGAAAATATCTGTAAGTAAATGAAAGATTTTTTCTTTAACATATGCTTGATTATGCCTATGACACGGTGGTATGACTTGCAGGAAGAACGTAGGAGACATGCACACCTGTCGTTGATTATCGGTCAGTATTATTTGGTGTCGTGTGCATCCAGTTATTGAGGAGGTAATATTATACTTAGTATTAGTGCCAGGTGTGTGATTTGTTCACATTTGAGAATCAGGCTTATAAAGTATATCTGTTTGCCATGAAACAAAGAATAGATTTTCCTTGGCAGAAAGATGTTTTACAGAAGGCACTGTGTGAAATGGGATTTACCTGGAAAAGATCTGTAAGTAAACGAAAGATTCTGGTAGAGAGTACGGATATAATTGACTGGAGATATAAGTACCTGATCCAAGTGAGGAAATTAAGGGAGCTATGCAGAAAATTCGCTTTGTTTCTAGACGGGTTGTAGAAGGTGGTGGATATGGCTTTGTCTGACTTCTGCTCAGTCCCGTCTTAAAATGGAATTATCACATGCGCAAAGCTGTAGAAATGGAATCGGTTGCAAGATGTGTAGGGACCAATTGAGACCATGTTGATTTTCACTGTAGCAGATAGGTTCGAGAAAGGTGACTCGTTTAGAGATATGATTCACTTGTGGCTGTGATCCTTCTCAATCAGTCATCGCATTTAACTGAGTGGATATATAATGGAACCTGTGACATGATATCGAGACAGAATACGTTACACATACTGGATAAATATCTAGTGGCTTGAGTGAGTTGCAAATACCCATCACATTCTGCGTTCCTTAGCCGAATAACTTTCCAAATTCACCAATTTTATCATGAGGTTGTATTGTGGGCTACGTGTTGGTCTGATAATACACATTCCTACGATTACGGTTTCGGTATTTGTCTGGCCAAAATACCACCTCATTCATACCTAGATTTCTAAAGCAAGTATATAACTTTTAACATGGATACCTGTAGAACGATGAGTGCTTCTGAGAGTAACATGCAGTAGCTGTTGGATCGGGATTTTTTCTTTAACATATGCTTGATTACGCCTATGACACGGTGATATGACTCGCAGGAAGAACGTAAGAGACATGCACACCTGTCGTTGATTTTCGGTCAGTATTATTTGGTGTCGTGTGCATCCAGTTATTGAGAAGGTATTATTATACTTAATATTAGTGCCAGGTGTGTGATATGTTCGAATTTGAGAATCAGGCTTATAAAGTATATCTGTTTGCGTAAAGGAAATGTCTATGTGCTGTTGTAGGGAGGGTATGGATTTGACTTGGGGTACTGTGATAGTGAAGGGAGGAGTACGTCTAGAGGTAAGGAAGGTCCACATATTTCCAGAGCCACAGCATTTAACAGAGTGTATTTCTGATACTTCAGTCATTGCCGAATACCATTCAGTTGAGACTGTGGTTGTAAGATTTAATTGTACGTTTAATGATAGACGATATATGTGTGGGATTTTCTGGACTGTGTCCGTGTATGCAAAGTCTGTGGTGGTATTGATTTGGGTTCCCATGTTAATTGTAGCAGTCTTCCGAACGCAGAGGCCTGTTGGAATGTAGGAATGTATTAGAGTTAACTTTACCATCTTCTAGACGAATGAATAACAAACTAATACTTAGAAATGCAAGCAAGAAAGCGGAAAGAGTAACGGGTTTGTGCCGAGGGAGATGAGCCTCTCTTTGCGCTTGAGTTCTGGGAGTGACTTCGGTTCGCTGTTGTAAAGAGGATGATCTGGTATGGTGGGGGATATGAACTGCATGCTTAGTAGATTTAGATGGTACTCGGTGATATATTCCCTGGTGAGAGATCGGATTGACACACCAATATTCCTGCGAGTCTGGTATGTATTTGATGACCTGTAGACAATATTGTGACGTTTAGTTGTCAGTGTAAAATGGTGATCAGTGTAAAATAGTTTATTATGGTTGAGTGTAGCATCTGTAGAGAGAAAGAACAGGATGACAGAGCTTCCCTACAACTGGGAGAGCATCATGACATATAGGCGGTGGGAGTGTGGGCATAAAATAAGATTTTTGGGTGCTGTTCAGATACAAAAGATAATTACGTTGTTTGTGTAAAATGTGCATATACTGTATTTTAAAGTTAGTGTGGCTTACATTGTGTAAATTGTCTATATATTGGATTGTAAAGTTAATATTGTTTATGTTATGGGGTGACTAGAGAGGATGAGTGTGTGTCCTATCATGAGGGACGTATAGATTGAATACATCGATGGTGGTGAGCGATTTTTTACATGGAAAGTTATATGTGCTATAGATACTGAGGCACAGTCGTCAAGAGCAGACACTAACTGTACATTGTCTGGTGTCAGAATGTAGCAGCAATGGTAATATTTTTAAATTTAGTTAAACTGGTAAATATATTCCTCACTTCCAAGATTCTTGTGAATCTGGTATGTATTTGATAATTTGTAGGCAACTTTGCGTGTTTAACTGTCAGTGCAATTTAGTAATCTGTGCAAAATAATGACAGGAAGCCCGAGAAAGAGAAGGCGGACAGTGCTTCGATATCAGACGTATCAATAATTCGAAGGGAAAATTCGATAAGAGCAAATAATAATGCTTGATTGATTGTGGTGCGGTATAGGAGCATGAGAACATTTGCGTATGTTGGGAGTAGGAAGGCTATCACGTTATGTCCGGGAGGAAGACTGGATTGGGCGATATTTTGGTAAACAGGTTCTGTTAGGGCAGGAATTTTGGTGGATACAAGCTGAGACAACAAGAAAGCAAGCGTTAACTATTTCTGGGGCACTATAAAATTATGGAGAGCTGAAGTTTGCTGTTATTTTTCACAAAGCGATATGACATAAGAATAAGATTGAGAACATTTTAGATGGTGATGTGTCAGTCAATCTGGGGTCAGGTACGTGCAGTTGAACGCATGTCCCAACAGGCTTAGTGCATCATGCCTTCAATGGTAAAGACAAGTGGCACCTGGAGATGCCTTGAATATGTGACTGTCGTGAACGTGAACTGGAATGCTATGAAAGTACAATGGTGACTGTATAGAGGCATTTAGCTTTCACTGGCGTTCAACGACGATGTGGGACTCGAGCTGCGACTGCCTCACTTTGCGGGTGCTGTGGCAAGTGGCCCTAAATGGAGGTCTGTGAGAGCTTTGACGGCTGACGCATCATCATCGGTGTTACATATGAATGGGGGTGCCGCCACCTCTTGCTTCCAGAAGCCCAGCAGGGGCCTGTGGGCGGTTTGACATCTGAGGGATACATTACTTATCGCTACCTCCTATGTACTCTAATGGACAGGGGGCGGTGGACTGTGCTTGCACGCGTTGATTGCATTATTTCGGGAGTGGGTCTGTGAGCTGTGATATGTGCAATTTGGACAGTTTATGAGTGCTTAGCGTGTCTACACATCACTGTGCTGTATTATTTAGGAGCAGTTTGCTATTGTGTAATGAAATTAAGGGTTGGTTGCGTGTCTGTGGGCTGTGTAACATGACGCCAAGCACGTTAGGGTGGATCTATTGTATCAGTGTGATAGATATACTCTATCATTAAATAAGTTGTTTGAAAATAAATAGAGTGCACTCCATCCTTACTCTCCCCAGCAGCCCATAGCAGGCTGAGTCATTTTCTCTCACCATCTTGGTTTATGTCACGAAACGGGCGACAGTGTCCTCTGCTGGTTGTACTGAGTATTAGACCTCATGGAGAACACACGGTTTGCTGCAGTCATGGACAACTGTACTTGCATCATCAGTTGGTGTCACTGTGGCGTCCTCTGATGGTGGGGAAATGTACTAAGCCAGTTGGGGTCTGGAGCTCGTGGTGAATCCACTAGGTGCAGCCATCTTAGATTACGGTAAATGCGTCACTACAGCATCCTCTAGTGACATCGATATGAACTAAGTCAATTGGGCTATAGACTCAGTGGCGAATACACTTGGTGGTGGTGTGCCTCTAATTGTTTAAACAAAGGCTGGTGTATGATTCAGACAGTTGGCGATTTGCAAGCAGAGTCTTTTACATGGATTATTATTTTGACAATTTACGAGTTGTTTGGCAATTTGGACGTGAATGCCCTGTGTTGTTTATGAGTGGTTGGCATGTCTATAGGTTGTGAAATGTGTTACTTTTGATGGTTTACAATTAGCAAGAGTGTGTGTGTGTAGAGCCTTATACATGAGTTATGTCAGAGCAGTTAGCAGGTCTGTATGCTGTGAGGCATGTCAGAGCGTGTGTTCTGTGATATATATACTCCATCCCTAAATAAATTGCTCCCAAATAAATGAAGCACACTCCTTCCTCTCTCCATCAGCCTAGTGTGGACTGAGTCCTTTTACCACCTGCTCCTAGGATGAGGTGGCGGTCTATCAACTTAGGTTGGTGGTGGTGGTGAGCTACGTTTGTAGCAATTTTCTTACATTTGTAGAGAAAACGCAAGTGAGCTTTGTTTACTGGCAGATTTCACACTTGGTGCCGGATCCTAGAAGGAAGGAAGGAAGTGGCTGAGGTGAGTACAAGTGTCCTATCTTTCCCACAATTTTCTTACACAGAGTCATGTGACTATTCGTGCAGCATTCTAGGGCTGGTGGGAAGGGCGGGGGGGGGGGGGGGGGGGGGGTGCTAGGTCACGACTAAATGTAGTAGAAAAATGTGTAACCTCTAATTTGATCATATGAGAATTATTTCTAAAGTCTGCTTCTCATGTGGGTCTATAATGGCTTATTTTTGTTGTTTCCAGTCCCTTGTAACTCATGGAGTTGTTTTTTGGGGTAAAATTGATAATCAATTCAGTGAAATTTATACATTACTGGAAAGGGCTATTCGAATCTTGTCACACAGCTCTACTAAGTCTCACTGGAAGCCCCTATTTAAACAGTTCTGTTTGCTTATTGTGCCCTCTGGGTTCATACATAAATGTGTGTTGATGAGAAGAGCTAGACTTGATGAACAGCAAACCAATCGTGATTACCATAGCCATAACAGAAACACTAGCCCTTCATTTACTGTTGTGTTCTTCTGATTTTGTTAACTGATGTACCATCTATACTGTGACTTGCAGAGTATCTATGTAGATGCAGATGTAGATGTCTTTGCAAAAGAATGTTTGTGCTACTGGTTTTATGTTTCCTGTTTTTCAGACGCTGTGCAATACGGTCCTCGGAAGAGGCATTTGGTGCTACATTGGTTGTGACGGATATAATGTCAGCATTTTTCTTGTGTTGTACTTTTCAGCAGCATTATATAATATTTTCATTTTATTTTTTGGCAGTGTTTTATATCAAAAATTCATGTCCTACTTATGTCATTGATTTACTTCTCATGTATGTTGCAGTTGCAATGTAAAATCTGTATTTGTCATTTTCCTTCCAACCATGTACTGAGCGAGGTGGCTTTGACAGTCTTCATAAAGTGGACTCACATTTGGGAAGAGTGGAATTCATTCCCCCTCAGGCCACGCTGGTTTGGGTTTCCCACAGTTTTGTTAAGTTGCTAAGGTGAATGGTGGAGTAGTGCTTTGATTAGGCCATGGCTCACGACCTGCCCAATTCTCCCCATATCCTCTCCTACTTTGTTTGTGTTCTATATACATACATAGGGTGTAACAAAAATGTACAGCACAAACAGCAGGACACATTCCTCACATGTAGACAAAGAAATTATGTTATATGAACATGAGTCTTGAAACACTTTGTTTCGATGTACTAACTCATTTTCTCCAACTCATCAAGCATGTGAAAACCCATACAAACAGAATGCACCAGCATACACATGCAGCACTTTCTCAAAGGAGTATACCTTCCGTGGGCATTGATACATACATGCATCAACATGCCATCACAGTGAATGTCGCATGCGTTGATGTATCCCTGGAGTATGTGTATGGTTCAGCAGCCTTCCATAATACTGGCACGGAGAATTTGAACATCTCATATAGGGGTTCCATACACAAGAGCTTTCAAATGCCCCAACAAGTAAAAGTCCAGTGGTTTTATGCCCAGAGAGCGTGAAGGCCATGCAATTGGTCCATCTCTACCTATCCATCTGTCACCGAATATGTTATTTAGAAGCCAATGATCATTAACATTAAAAGACAGGGTGCTCCATCATGCATGAAGTACATGTTTAATCATACAGCTAGAGGCATGTCTTTTCACATATCTGGTAAAATATATAGTTGGTTCTCATGTAACACCCGCCAGTCATGTGGTCAACATTCAGTGTTGCAGCTATATGTCTTGTACTGACATTAGGGTTGTCGTCAACACCATCACAAATTGCCGCCTCCTGTTGCAGTGTCCTCGTCCTTCTAGGCCTCCACTGGTCGTGAGTATCAGGCATTTAGAACCAAGTACACTAAGTTGACAATCAGTGGCTTCAAACATTTTCCTGTTTGGGCACCTTCACTTTAGAAATCTCTCCCAGTACAAACGTCAAATGCCAGCACCATTGCCATCATTCAATCTTCAAACACGCATCTGCCATCTCTGCATTTGTGTACATGGCCATTTCATGACCCAAGTCAGTGATTAATTCGATGTAGCAATCTGTGTGGCACCAATGGTCATACTTATCACTGGAACAGTTGATGTTACCTGTAAACAAGCTATGACGTATGTCTCATGTCAACAGGGACATGTAAAACAAAACACTGGCAGTGCACATGTAACAAGAGGTTACCAAGAGTGCATGTTCTCCACAATTCTAACGCTCTGTTCTTGTGTGTTTCTCATGATTAATGACTTGAAGAAAATGAATTTTACCATGAAAACAAAGAGTTTTCAGATTCTTGTTCCTATAACATAATTTGTTTGTCTTTGTGTGAGGAATTTATCCTGCAATTTGTGCCATACATTTTTGTTACATAGTGTATATTATTTCTGTACTGTATCTGACATTTCTGATACTGTTGTACTGAAGGGTCTAAAGATGAATTAATAAATTATGAAATACAATAAAAATAAAGTATTAGATTTTCTACTAAACAATAGAAAACCATATTACAGTGACACAACACCAGCTAGCTCTAACCTGGACAAAGGGTTTTGAATCTATTGGATTCATGGTTAAAAAATGATTAATGAGGCAGATATTCTTGAAGAAAGAGATTGTTTCACCAAAATGTTGACGCTGAACAGCTAAAAGCATGGCAATCAAAATTAGTCACTTTGGTAATTTGTACACTGGTGTACTGCAAGCAAAGCATTTAAGATGTTAGATAGCAATGAAAGCATCCAACCCTCTCTCTAAAAAACTTTAGAGCATACTAACTCACAGTTACTAGTGAAAGGTTGGCCTAGAAGCAAGTGTTGGCCCACGTAACTTCTCTGGTCTTCACTGTCACCAGATGATGGTTCTGGAAGGGGATTCCCACTCTCAAGCCATCCTCTGCAATCTCTCAAAGTTTGTCGGTATCTTTCTAATACACCACATTCACTTATGAGCCGAAACATTATGACAACCTGTTTAATTATATGTTGGTACATCTTTGAAACACAATAAATTAGCAATTCTGCATGGTATGAATTCGAAAAGTTCTTGATAGGTTTCTAGCTGTGTATGACACTGGACTTCTATGCACAGGTCACACAGTGTAAATTACGTGTCAATGGTTTGTGGGCGCAGAATTAGTGCCTGGAAGTGCCATATGTGTTACATTGGATTCAGTTCAGACGAATTTGGTGGCCAAGACATCAGCATCAGTTCACTATCATGCTCCTCAAATCACCGTAGCACGATTATGGCCATGTGACATGAACAGTTATCCTACTGGAAGATGCATCCGCTGTCAGGGAAGACATCGAGCTTGAAGGACACAAGTGGTCCACAATAATTCTCATGTAGTGCACAGCTCTCTTGTGCCTTTGATTACTACCACATATCACATGATAGCCCAGATGACTGTCCATCATAGTATAATACTGCTCCCACTGCTCTGTGTCCATGGTACATTGCATGTCTCAAGCAGCCATTCCATTGGATGACTGTGTATCCTGACATGATCATGGATCTGGTGTTGCAATAAACATGATTCATCCAATCAGGCAATACATTTTAATTAATACAAGGCCCAACCTCAATGATCCTGTGCTCTCTGCATTCATCATTGATGATGTAGTCGACTCAACATTGGAACACTTAGGGGTCATATGCTATGGAGCCTAATGTTTGACTGTGTGTGCTAAACAAAGTGCTTTGAAAGGTTTGTGGCTGGACTAGCATTGGACTGTATTGTCAGATCTGCTACAGATTTCCACTTACCCTACTTTCCAGACTGAGCAAGTCTTCAACCTCTGCATTATGTGATAAAGTGTGGACAGAAATCATTTTCCAGAAATTGTATGACACAGCACCCCAATGCAGACTATTATGAAGGTAGGAGCATACAGAATAGGTTAAAATATTGAGTGGCACAAAGACTTCTTAAGTAATAGAACCCAGTATGTTGTCCTCAATGGTGAGTGTTCATCAGAGACAACGGTATAGCTAGGAGTGTCGTGGGGAAGTGTTATAGAACTGCTCTTATTTCCTATATACATAAATAATCTGACAGACAGGGTGAGCAGCAGTCAGTGGCTGTCTGCTGCTGGTGTCATGGTGGAGTGGGAGCTATCACCATTGAGTGACTGTAGGAGGACAAAAGATAACTTAGACAAAATTTCTAATTGTGTGATGAATGTCAGCTTGCTCTAAATGTAGAAAAAATGTAAGTTAACACAGGTAAGTTGTAAAAACAATCCCATAATGTTAGAGTACATCATTAGTAGTGCACTGCTTGACACTGTCACGTAGGCATAATGTTGCAAAGTGATATGAAATGAAACAAGACTGTAAGGACTGTAGCAGGGAAAGTAAATGATCGACTTAGGTTTGTTGGGAGAACTTTAGGAAAGAGTGGTTTTTCTGTAAGGGGAGATCGCATATGGAACACTGGTGTGACGCATTCTTGAGTACTGCTTGAGTGCTTAGAATCTTTGTCAGGTCAGATTAAAGGAACACATGGAGGCAGTTTTAAAGTGTGATGCTAGATTTGTTACCAGTAGATTCGATTATCACAGGAGTGTTACAGATACTTGTGAACTCAAATGGGAATCTCTGAAGGGATTCACGAAACTCTATGGAGAAAATTTACAGAACCAGCATTTGAAGTTGACTGCAGACTAATTCTGCTACCACCACCACAAATTTCGCATAACGACCATGAAGACAAGATGAAAGAAGTTAGTTCTTGTATAGAAGCAGTTGCTTTCCCCTCGCTCTGTTTGCGAGCGGAACAAGAAAGTAAATGATTATTAATGATACGAGGTAACTTCAGACATGCCCCATATGGTGGCTTGTAGCATATGTACATAAACGTAGATGTAGACATACATTAACTTGTCGCTTTCTTGTGGTTTCACTGTCCTTCAACCATTTTCCATAGATGATCATGGCAGTAGCACACAAGACAGTTCTCCTAGGCACTGAGCCATAACAATCTGCCCTTTGTAAGTGTCATTTATGCTAGTGGGTTTCCACATTTACAGTCCGTTTATTTGCTACAATGATTCCCATTCATTTCTGTTCCACCTCACTTGCTCACAATGTCATCAGGTGACATTCAGTCTTGTATCTGCAAGTGGTCATAATGTTAAGATAAGTCAAGTGCATACTGGATCATAGTTGTCGTCTAAGTATGCCTCTGCAGGCTCCAGAGCTCAATACTTTGTAATTTAGCTAAATTCAGATTAAGAAGTCCTGAAAATTCGAAATCCAGATATGAATGTTTTTGCTGATTCTTTTCCATCAAATATTCAAATTATCTCATGACTGTATACCAGCGCATTTAAAATTCAATTACTTTCAAACTCTGGAGCCTGAACTGTTGACCACTAGTGAAAAGCAGGTAGCCAGTTTCTTTTCTTAATAAATTCACTAAAATGTTAGAGTCATTAAGAATTTATTTGCTTCTGCCATTGTAGCAAAAGTATTTGGAACTTTATGATGTCAGATTATGTATTGACAGACTTGATAACAAGAAACATTTTAGTATCCTTAAATCTGTTAGTGATATGTGACGGTTATAAGTCAGCAAAGTTATACAACATGTCAGATGAACTAAAAGTTTTGTTTGATTTTAATGTATATAAAAATGAACTAATTATACTAAATGCACAACAAGGAGTCAGGAGCAGTCTGTGATATACTGATGTATAAGGCTGATGTAACACATGGGCCTTCGACAGACAGAGACATTAATTACAGAACTCTGATAATTCTTTGGAAATTCACAGTTTAATGAGACTCACAGACAGAAGATCTAAAGAAAATTATAAATACAAATGTGTAAATGCGTAATCAGAACTATCACATCACATCAATTACAATGAATCGTTTCATCTGGTATAAAGAATGAGAAGATCCCATCGCAATGAAAAATGCCTTTGTTTTAATGATTGCCACTCCAATTCACATATCATGTCTGTGACACTATCTCCCCTATTTTGTGATAATACAAAACGAGCTCATCTTCTTTGTACTTTTTCGATGTCATCTGTCAGTCCCACCTGATGCGGATCCCACACTGCACAGCAATATTCCAGAATAGGGCAGACAAGTGTGGTGTAGGCAGTCTCTTTAGTAGACCTGTTGCACCTCCTAAGTGTTCTGCCAATGAATCACAGTCTTTGGTTGGCTCTACCCACAACATTATCTATATGATCATTCCAATTTAGGGTATTTGTAATTGTAATCTCTAAATATTTAGTTGAATTTACAGCCTTCAGATTTGTGTGACTTATCGCATAATCGAAATTTAGCAGATTTATTTTAGTACTCATGTGAATAGCTTCACACTTTTCTTTATTCAGGGTCAAATGCCACTTTTTGCACCATACAGATATCTTATCTAAATCATTTTGCAATTCATTTTGGTCATCTGATGACTTTACAACATGGTAAATGACAGCATCATCTGCAAACAATCTAAGACGGCTCCTGAGATTGTCTCCTACATCATTAATATAGATCAGGAACAATAGAGGAACTTCCTTGGGGAACGCCAGATGTTATTTCTGTTTTACTCGATGACTTTCCATCTATTACTATGAACTGCGGCCTTTCTAACAGAAAATCACGAATCCAGTCACACAACTGAGGCAATATTCCCTAGACACGTAGTTAGGTTAGAAGACGCTTGTGAGGAACAGTGTCAAAAGCCGTCTGGAAATCTAAAAATATGGAATCAATTTGACGTCCCCTGTCAGTAGCACTCATTGCTTCATGAGTATAAACAGCTAGTTGTGTTTTGCAAGAATGATATTTTCTGAATCCATGCTGACTATGCGTCAATAAATCATTTTCTTCAAGCTACTTCATAATGTTCGAATACAGTATATGTTCCAAAACCATACTGCAAATCGACATTAGCGATATGGGCTGAAATTCAACAGATTATTACTAGTTCCCTTTTTGGATATTGGTGTGACTTGAGCAATTTTCCAGTCTTTGGGTACGGATCTTTCTGTGTGCAAGCAGTTGTATATAATTGCTAAATATGGAGCTATTGTATCAGCATACCCTGAAAGAAACCTGACTGGTATACAATCTGGACCAGAAGCCTTGGTTTTATTACCTGATTTAAGCTGCTTTGCAAAACCGAGGATATCTATTTCTATGTTTCTCATCTTGGCAGTTGTTCTAGATTGGAATTTAGGAATATTTACTTCATCTTCTTTGGTGAAGGAGTTTCGGAAAATTGTCTGCTTTAGTGGCACTGTCATCAGTGACTTCGCTGTTGTTATTGCACAGTGAAGGTATTGTTTGCTTCTTGCCACTGGTGTGCTTTATGTTTGACCAGAATCTCTTTGGATTTTCCACCAGATTTTGAGACAGAGCTTCATTGTGGAAATTATTGAAAGCATCTCGCATTAAAGTACGCACTATATTTTGAACTTCTGCAAAACTTTGCCAGTCTTGGGGATTTTGCAATCTTTTAAATTTGGCATACTTTTTTTTGCTGCATCTACAACAGCGATCTGACCCATCTAGCATACATTTCATGAGGAATTTGGAGCAACCACACGTGAATGTGTTTCCCCTTGAAATTTCATGAATCAGCAACAACATACTACTGCTGGTTCTACAGTATGCACTGTGCCATAGAAATACTCCCACTTAGGCAGAAAAAATGGACTTTAGAACATGCCATTAGCGACACAACAATGCATCATTGTGGAACACGACACTTCACACATTTTTGACTGCAGCAGACTTTCAACTGGAATTTTGTGATAGCAGATGTATCTGTGCCAATTATAGGGGTGCATTTTCTTCGCCACCACAAACTTTCTCTATACTTAGCTGATGATATACTTAGTTGTTCTATTACTGTACACTCAGTGCAGAGGCACATTGACAATTTAGGTGACACAGTATGGGCACTTAAAAGAAAACAATTGACAAAAATTACAGCCGATCCTGAAGAGGAGACAGCCAGGTCTCACACCATATTACAGGTGGTGGCACTGAAGCGGAGACATGTGGTATTACCGCTTACAGTCATTAATGTGCAGCAAACCAGCTTTATTGCTGTGCCCATGCACTATGTTCAAGGGGGAGGCTTTGTGGCAGAAACGACTAGAGCAGTTTTGGTCGTGACACATTTATTCTTCACAAGTCTTACACTAAGTTACAAATACAATTCATCACTAATGCTCATATGTACAGGCACATTGCACTGGCAGCATGGCTTATCACTGACCCCGAAGGGTATACACTCCAGTGATGAGCTGTGGGGCAACCACGTGGACTGAGCGAGACAAAAGCCGTGTTGCCAAATTTTCAGCTCCTGGCGTGACTGGAGGTGCCGCAGTGTCTGCAAAAGGGAGAAAGGCACTGCCAAATGGAAGGGTGGATACCGCGAAACAGGCGAATACTTTTAAGAGTGTACGTATGCGTTTGCAGGGGAGTCATGTTAACTCAACGCACATGGTCAGCAGTGGGAGAAATCGGAGACGTGTGCTGCGTCATGTTGACCAGCTAGCACTGTCTGCCTGCTTTGTCTCGTGCGGTCTGGTGCGCGATGCACCGTTGCCAAAATTTGACGTAACGGTATAGCTGCACTCATGAATGCCGAGCGTTGCTTACTTGTGTCCGCTGTGCTGTAGTTCAGCCCTTCGCATGTTTGAACGGTGCGGCCACCACAGTACAGCAGAAAGTATTAATATGTCAAGAAAATTCAGAGTTACTGGAAGCAACAGGCAATCATTAAGAACAGTTGGGCAGCATACACAAGAGACTAGCAGCTTAGCAGCATCACAGGCAGCAGCCTCAACCTCGGGTGCAGCAGCATATCGACATACTAGGTCAGAAGAGACAAAATGCACAAGTCAGTGGAGTGCAAACCACCAAGTTTTTACCTGATTATGTCAGCAAAAGGAAACACATGGTCAATACAAAATACAGACAAAATGCATTTCGAGATGTTGTTCAAGGGAAAAAGCATTACATTAATACATTACAAGGTCTCTCAATCTATGCCAGTGCAACGAGACTTGCACCAGATGGACATGGGGCAGCTAAACAAATTGTAAATGGACTTTTGCACTCAGATATAGTTCGGCCTTTAGCTAGGAACTGGGCATCACTGATCCATTTATTATGTAAAAAAGACAGTTCTTATAAACTGAGCAGAGAATACGGATCCCTTAACTTCTGTACTACATCGAACGCAAATATGTTTTGTGTGATAGATTGCAAAAGGGCCTACATCAATTACCAGTGGCACCAAATGACATTCCAGAAACAGCAGTTATTACACCCACTGATATTTTTGAACTGATGTGAATGCCTTATGGGTTAAAAATGTAGCCTAAACATGGCAGTGTTTTGTCAGCTCAGTATTAGTTGAGTTTCTGTTTTGTTTTTGTTACTTGGTTGATATAGCGGTTTTCTCAAAATGAGTGGAAGAGCATGAAACACATTGAAAAATGGAGAGAAGCAATAACTTTGCAACAATTCTGTAACTACATCTGGTATTAGACTCACAGCTTCAAGAGAACCAGTGTATTCAGTAGGATGATGTCTATCATAAAAACGTTCAAAGCATAATAAATCAAAGAACCATCAGGAACATGCACAGATACATATGCTAAAAGCATATTCTTGAATGTGAATATCATTAGAAAAAGAAACTTCATTAATGTTCTAAATACTTCACAGTCAGGTGGTAATTTGTCGGCAAACGAAGCAAATCAAAGAGTTTCTCACACAGGCCAATGATGGAAAAACTTTTTTGCTGAAAATACCTTATTCTTATCCCGAATGAGATTTTCACTCTGCAGCGGAGTGTGCGCTGATATGAAGTTTCATATCAGCGCACACTCCACTGCAGAGTGAAAATCTCATTCTGGAAACATCCCCCAGGCTGTGGCTAAGCCATGTCTCCGCTATATCCTTTCTTTCAGGAGTGCTAGTTCTGCAAGGTTCGCAGGAAAGCTTCTGTAAAGTTTGGAAGGTAGGAGATGAGATACTGGCAGAAGTAAAGCTGTGAGTACCAGGCGTGAGTCGTGCTTCGGTAGCTCAGATGGTTGAGCACTTGCCCGCGAAAGGCAAAGGTCCCGAGTTCGAGTCTCGGTCGGGCACACAGTTTTAATCTGCCAGGAAGTTTCACCTTTATTCTTATGTTTTTTAGGGTGGGAAATCCAAATATGATACTTAAAAAACTGTATCACCCACCATTTCTTCACATTTTTCAGTTCAATTTATTAAATTAAGCAATTTTTTAAAGAATTTAACAGCTTTTATATATTTAAAATAATTTAAAAAGGGGGTGTAACGAGTGTAGATGACATTAGTAGCACTACTGAAAACATTTGCTGGCAAAAAAGATTGATTCTATTTTAGTGTTAACATATGGTGTTTTGTTTACTGTCAACCTAACCTGACTTTCTCGTTTCCTACACATGTGCTCAGTACAACGTCAATCACGGTTCTAAAAACTCTGCTGACAATTTTTGTTACATTTGTAGTGAATTTGTGACTAAAAAACACCAAAGAAACATTACAGACTTTGTGAAAAAGACTTATCTATCATACTTTGGATCTAAACTTCGTGATCAAGATAAAACTTGGGTGCCGCGTGAGGTATGTTATGTGTGTGTTGAAGATCTGAGAAAATGGTCCAAAAAGGAGAGAAAAGCCTTTAGATTTGCTGTCCTACAACATAGAGGGAGCCAAGAAACCATTCCGATGATTGCCACTTTTGCAGTGTTGATATTTCTGGTCATAATTCGAAAAACAAAAAGGTAATAAGCTACCCTAACCTTCCATCCACCATCTGACCGGTAGGGCATGGTGTAGATTTGCCAGTTCCTGAACTACCAGATGATTTAAATTCTATTTCAATAGAAGTATTTTCTGGTGTACAATGTGATTTAGATGAACCAGATGATGATGAATTCCATTGTAATACAGAAAATCTAGAGCCCAAATTGTTTACTCAGACCAAGCTTAACAATTTGGTTAGGGATCTGGGCGTAATGAAAGAAAAAGCTGAAATGCTTGGTTCTAGATTAAAAGAAAAGAACTTATTGGCAGTTGGAACCAGCATATACATGTATAGAAAGAGAGAGCAGCAATTTTCCAAGCTTTTTCAACAAGAAGGTGATTTAGTGTGCCGTACTGTTCAGACATTCCCAGTCTGATGAATGAGTTTGGTATTGAATACAAATAGGAATGCTGGAGGCCATTTATTGATTCATCCAAAACTAGTTTAAACACTCTATTATTACACAATGGTAAATTGTATGCATCTATACCTGTTGGACATTTGTGCATATGAAAGAAAGCAATGAAAACCTAGAAATAGTGCTAAATAAAATAAGCTATTCTGCTCATAGTTGGATGACGTGGTGATCTAAAAGTAACATGCATGCTCCTTGGTCAGCAAGGTGGCTTTACCAAATTTTCGTGTCTTTAAAACCTGGTGACATGAAGATACTATGCAAAAACCTTGTAGATCCAAAAAAACGTACTCCTACCAACTCTACATATAAAGTTAGGCCCAATGAAACAGTTAGTAAAGGCTTTGCTTAAAGATGGACCATGTCTTAAGTATCTCTGCCAAAAGTTTCGACACCTTTCAAAAGCTAAACTAAAAGAAGGCGTCTTTGTCGGACCTGACATTAGAAAATTGATGTTTGATGTTAATTTTGAATCCACAATGACCTTAAATGAGAAGGAAGCATGGGTATCATACAAGCAAGTAGTTACAAAGTTCTTAGGGCATGAAAAACACCCAGAATATGTTTCTATTATAGCTACAATGTTAAAGAAGCTTAAAACTTTAGGATGATTAATGAGCCTGAAAGTTCACTTTATGAACAGTCACCTAGATTACTTCACGGACAATATGGGAGATGATAGTGATGTGCAAGGAGATCATTTTCACCAGAACATTAAAGTGGTGGAAAAACGCTACCAAGGCTGCTGGAATACCAACACGATGGGGGATTACTGTTGGTCACTTCACCGAGAAGTTCAGCAAGTGACTCATTGTACATAAAACTACACAAGAAGCTTCAAAGAAAAAAGAGAAAGAAAATACAAACCAATTCCATCTGACAAGTGAAACCGCTATTAACATATATCATTGTTTTAAGTAGCTTACTGTTGTACAGGATGGGCGGATGGGAATGTGGTGGTGTAATTAAATCATCAGGATAATATTTAGACAAAGGCCATTTAAAGGCGAAAGAGTGTTAAAAAGGGGTCACATAGCCAGGCCTAGGGAGGTGAGGGTGAGCCAGAGTGTAGAGTTTGGCGAAACATAGTTCGTGAAGCTAACAAAAGTTGGTGTCTGCCAATCGGGTAAGTTAAAGTGACATGCCAGCTGCAAAAACTAAGTCCATGTTGCCGCAGCACCGGGAGAAGCGGAAGATGTTCACTGTTACAAGGCACACATCCAAGAGAGGGGTCCCAATGGCGGGCGGTCAGATACATTCAACACGCCATGCGGGTTCCTCTGCCCTAATTGGTCAGGACTGAGAAACCTGGGGGGGTGGCAATTGAAGTTTCCAGTGTGTGCTCTGGTCAGTGACACAGAGATGATGTTACTTCGTCAGCACACGAGGGAGGCCTGTGATCGAGATTGCCTACCTTGGTGCTGACTTCCTGTTGCTGGACCAGGGAACGGAAAAATTATGGGTAGCCGACGCTGCCAGCTGACGCTTGGCCATAACAAGAAAAATAAAGTTTCCTTTTGAAAGCTAATATAATAAAGTAAAATCCCCTACTGTATGGCTCATCCTTACACTCCTTCCCCTTCTGTGGGAGTGAAGAATGTAAGAGAATTCGTTTAAAAAGTGAGTTATTTAGATGTAGATCATTTTAGGTTGCAAAACAAACAAAGTAGTCATTACTCGATTATTAAAAGCACCCACAGAAGACGGCAGGGGCCATAACCTAAGGGAGGGTGTAGAGACTCTAAAGACCTCTTAGGGGTCACAAAAGGACTTACACATGTCAACAATATTGTGTGCATACGAAAACAAGACATAAACATTACAAAACATCAGAACAAAATCACATTAGTTGCAAAACATCAGAACATAATTAAATGAGCGCACAAGTGTGGTTTGAATGTGGCATACATGCCAAATGTTCTCTCTCTTTTTAAATAAAATTAACATATTCGTATCACCAAAGGAGTCACATGCAGGGTGAGTGGTGCGAGGCGGCATGGTGTGTTGTCCTCAGCGGGCAGCGCGCAAGCTGCAGGCGAGAAGGGGGCGTGGCTGTGGCCAAGCCTGTTCACTGCAACTCAGCACAGTGGGGTATTCGGGGAGGTTCACACGTTTCAAACACATTTAAAAAGGGAGTTAACACTCGGGGAGCACTTCACTACACTACACTAGTTTTTCCACATTTGTTGGTATCACAACTGGACTCTTAAAACTAAGGGAGGGCACATGCCTGATAGGTTCTTTGTTTCCTCTTCTTTTTTAGGTCCATATCAGTACAAAAATAAGAATAACAGTGACCGGGGTTACTGTGGCACTGGGTATAATGGTTGCATATAGTTTAGTGGCTGTTTGCCATTCATTTAGGTGTGCTAACAAGCAATCGTAAGAAATTTGTCCTTGCTCATGTTTTAAAAGGTCATCAATTGATGTTAAAAGGTGATCATTTGATATATTGGATAAAGCAGGCAAATCAGTTGACAAGTGAATTACAAATGTGCTATAGTGGCATGAAAGGTTATTAGTGGTGTAATAATATCACAATAAGAATGGTTTGCTAGAAATCTACTGTTTCAGATTTCTAGGATGAAGCATTATTATCGTGGTAGCACTACTAATGCAGCAGGAGTCAGCGTGGCGCCTACGATAGAGCGGTGCACTATAGATGACTTCAAGGCTATGCTATGTCAGGGCGGCAGCTGGCTGCAAGGCCGAATCTCGAGCTATGTCAGAAAGGCACGTGGCAGATAACTTCAGAGCCACACTACATCAGAGCAGCACGTGGTAGCTGAGAAGTGGAGTTGAACCGGCTGCAACTGTCAAATGCGGCGCGCAGTGCACACATGCGCTGCGCAGGAAGCAAGTGTCAGGTTTAAGAGCGAGGGGGAGAAAAAGCATACCGACGCTGTTCACTGTGCTGTCTCTACTTTACACTCTCTCCACACGTTCTAGGGCTTCTGCGCCCAATGAGCGTATTTATGTGCTTCAAAGTGAGAAGTGACGAATATTAATGTCACAAAGGGGGTACACTGTTACTGAATGTGCAAGATCGATGAGCACAACACAATGCTGCACAAAAACTTCTGGATTTGATTAGAGATTTATGGGATTCAGAATGGGCAGTGATGAATACAAATGTCGCAAAAAGGGGGTACAGCATTACTGAATATAGGGGAATAGAAGTGCATAATCAATATCATTTACTCAACGATGATCAACAAAACAATAATTATGGTGCTACGTCAGAGCGGCATGCGTCAGATGTGAGTTTACACGTGACATCATGCTAGATGCGTTGTTACAGTGGGTTCTGTTTAAAATTATGTTATGTATTAGTAAATTGGTTCATAAGTGACAGGTACGTCACAACAATTACGTAGTTAGGCGTTATACATAAAACATATTCAAATAAATTCAATATCTTCACTAGTGCAGGAGTGTTATCTTGTTATCCAGATCCTCCTGTATAATAGGCTTCAGTCAACAATGACAAGTGTTGACACAGTAATTGAGAAGGGTCTCAGCAATAGAGACATATGCATGTGGACAGAGGGAAGATTAGCTTGGTACTCTGACGAGAAGTAAGAAATGAAGTAGATGATTCGGAATGTTGGAGTTGAAGAAGAAAAGATGACACCCCAAAGACAGGAAAATCCCCCTACCCCCCACCCCAAGATCCCCTACTGTTCCAGTACTTCACTGTGGTGCTGGAGGGAGAAGTGTGTTCAGCATTCCCTACAGAACAGACTTGCCACAGCTTCACCTTCCCAGTCACCCGAAAATTAACCCCAACACTCCCTATTAACTGATCAATGAAGGGTAAACAATTAACATTCTTCAAGACAAAGTAATTAAAGTTTTTAACATAATGTCAGTTACATCTCATAAAAAAGTTCCTATGAAATCCATTTTAGCTCAAACATAATTGTTGCACAAACATGAAAATATAAAAATGAGGTACACAAATATCATATTACATTGCTGCATATGCTATATCAATAAGTAAACAAAGTTAAATGCCTCTTTGGGCTGACCATTCAAGTGTAATAACGTTCACCTTGTGAGAAGAAGTTTCTCATGCATCATTATATTTGCTAAACACCATAAAGTCATGTGTGAAAATGTCGAAGAAAAATGACACCAGTTTGGTGCAGGTGGGGCATCTCATTGCCCGGGACTATGAGAGTTGGGTTCCTATTCTCAGATACATAGATTGTGTCATTCGACATCAATGCTGTTGATAACTACAGGAGGAAAACACAACTTGACAAGAGTCTAGAGATTTCCACAGTGGACACAGAAAGCATAAGGAATTGAATTAGAAACAAGTACATTGAGTGTAATTTCTGAGGGATTTCTTCTTTATGAAGGTAGAGTATACAGCACATCGTTGATACGACGGTATCACCTACTTAACTGTGTATACGACAATTCTGCAATTCCAAGATAGCTGATACCTACTTCTTCTTAAAACTCGACATCTCTCACATAAAAGAAACTTAACTGTATGACCAAATTTGCCATCTTCATCCTCTCACCATTTGCAACTAAACTCACCATCTCTGTAGCTCCTAGGTGCTAGCTTCATTGGGCCCAGCTTGTTGCTTAAGACTCCATCTATTCTTGGGTATATCGCAGTGTCCTGCGAGACGTCATACAGTTAAATGATACTACTTCAGTAGTCAGAGATCCTTCAGAAAATACAATGGAAGAATAATGTCAAAGAAGGCACAGGTTTTGAACAGAGATTTCCACTTACTGGCGGTTTAGCTGTGGGCTAGACGTGGTTTGCGTCTGATGATGCCTGATAAGTTGTCGTCAGAGAGCACAGAACACTGTTCTTGTGAACTCTTCTTTGACATGAAAGATTAAAGTCTAACTGTGTTAGTGCACATGGGCTGAATAGTTTTGTGTTAGAATATGCCCGGATAATAAACTCCAAAAAATGTTGCTCAGCTGAAAGTTGATAGATAACAGTGGGTAGAACAGACTATGTCACGAAAGTGAAAAGTGAAGAAATGACACAGACGGCTAGGGGTCCGAGCGATTGCGTCATGTTATGCCAGGTGCGTACCCTTGCAGCAGTTGCATGACTCTTCATGTGTTGTTCTGTTGAGAGAAGAAAGATGAAAGTGGGTAGGATGGACTATGCCGCGAAACTTAAAGTTAAGGAATGGCATAGACAGCTAAGGGTCCGTGCGGGTGCCAGCCATGTCATGTGAGGTACGTGCCCTTGCGGGTGTGGTTCATCCAACAGACTAGGTATATGGCCAAAGCTTGCTCGTTCTGTGGGTGTGATTCATTCTGTTTATGTTATCTATCATAGGGGTAGGTATGTGGCATGTCCCTCCAGATAAACATTCAAATACAAATGAAATAAAGCATGGTTACATCTTAAATTACACTTCCAAAATCATTTCTTACCTAAGACATCATTATTACTAAACACTTAAATAATTGGCAATACTCAGGAACTTATTCTAGCATACTTGAAATCCCACAAAAATAATTATTCTCATCATTCTAGTAACACAGTGACACATGGAAAACTACGTTGATACAAATACTAAATTACTTGTGCTGGCAAAACTCTAGCAAGTCTCTCCAATAAACTGATAATAACATAAATAAGACAGGGACAAAATGAAGAATAGTAAAAATAACACATCAACATAAGTAATTGGGAACCCATCATAGTGACCCAAGCGGTAGCAAAACTGCGACAGAAGCGAAGTACAAGATATCATTTCCCTTAAACAAAACTCCTCTATTCTCCAGTTACAATTCACAGCAAAATAAGTGTAAGTATTCTCTGTTATTCCCTTATGCTCTTGTTTATATTTCCATACAGATTGACATGGCTTTAGTATGTCTACCTACAGGAAAACTGTTGTCGAGTTATGTCAACGTTACGAGCAATGCTGTGGAAGAATGCAGTGTTTCGTTAATACTCTCTTTAGTGTGGTTTAATTTAAAGTAGTTTTATGTCTCCTTCAGGTAACAGACCAATAATCATTAAACATTTTGCATGATATTCCCTGTGTTGATTTGAACTCCTTTTCTCCTAATTGCTAATATTGGTGGTTATCAGTCTCCCAGTCAATTGTTCTAGGCTATGGTTGTTGTTCCTTTTGTTAATTCTCTCACCTACCTGCTTCCATATAATCAGTAGTGGCGGCTCGACGAAGCTAGTTGCATCTCGAAGACGTCGATACTACTTACCTGTTGGCACTTTTGTTTTTAATAAAATTAGAGTCCAGTTGTCATGTGTAAACTGTAGAGGAAGGAAAGTAAGTTCCTTAGTATTGAAAATGTGTATAAAGTTGTTCATTATATAATGGTTAAGAATTCTGTGTTGAGATCCAGTGCTGCTTGGAGTGGTAAGAGGCGACAGGTGTCGCACTCATGAGATTGTAAGTCGCTGACACAGCGGTTGCAACTGGTTCCAACTGGCTCGGCAGCAATGCTGACATCCTCACCCACATTTGTCAGTGCTACTGCACTATGCTGCGGGTGGAATTAAGCCTTATGGAAGTTGAGTTCAGTGATTGTTTTATGGCACTTACTGCAGCTACCAATGTGCCATGTACTTAATATCTTAAATAGAGGCGTAGATGGCTTCTTAAGTAGCTCTTTTACAGGTCATAGAACTTTTATTTCTCTCTTCTTTATAACTTCTGATTAACACATACATAAAGTATTCCCAATCTTGCTGTCACAACAGATTAAACCTTAATTTCAATAGTAGTAGTGATAATGAAAGTAAAAATGATCCCTTATTTAGTGTAGATATTTCAGTTACTTCCCGCTTTTGCTATCATCGTATACTGCACTAAGTGACACGGTCACATGCCTCAGGAATGCAGAGGGTGCAGCTGTTGTCTCTTTGTGCCTGCAGCTGGAGACAATGCACATGGCCAGGCCTGGTCCAGGTCAGGGGTGGCGACGGTGGCATAGAACTGAATAGGCCTTTGTATGTGGGTGCCTGGGTGGTCTTCTTGCTATGCGTTGAGTTTAGTTCTTCGGGACGGTCACAAAAAGTTCCTTCCAGAGATAGCTTATGTTGTTCATGACAGTTATTCATGGAGGATGTTTTTAAGGAACTCAGATAACTCAATTGTTAAAATTCGCAAAATTATGATGACTCATTAATTTGCTTGGATACTCTGTTTTTCTAAAATGTACGTAATTTATGAATTTTTACACTTCTGTATGAATTGTGAAGATGACTTGGCTCTCTTAGAGATCACTTACTCGAAACTAGTGGCCAATAACTTCTGAACTGGACACTAATGTTAGGGTTCTTATTTGGAACTAACATTGACTTGGTTGTTACTTGACTTTACTGTATTGCACATTGGCATTTCGAATTCGATCCTTTGACTGACGTGTTTCCCACACAGTGGTTGCTCACAGAATAAATATCACAGCAAGGGCCGGCTTCCTTGACGCCATATAGACCTGTTTATTAACCACAAGAGTGGTAATACAACACAGCTGGAGACAGTCTGAAATTTCAATGTCTCCAACCTTTTGGCGTTGTATACAGTGTTTATAAGGAAAAAGTTTTCTTTTCACTCTAGGTTTTATTCTTTACTGAAGATTCAAATAAACGTCATGAATAGATTTCCATTATTGGGTAAGACCAGTAAAGTCTGTAGAGCAATAATAGGCTGGTGGATTTATTTTCATAACTATCTTCTTGGATTTACTGGTTACGCTGCTATGGTATGAATGTAGTGCAGGTGCTGGACTCAGCATGGCTGAGGCACAGGGCCTGCAGGGCGAAGGAGGGTGGCGAGGGGGGGCAAGGGGAGAGGTGCAGATACTGTTTGTGCCAACGGCAGAGGTGGGGGCTGGGGAAGGGGAACTGTAATGGCCGCTCACTCAGTGAGAAGGCATGTGGGGAGTAGAAAGAGGAGTGGGGGCAGGGCCTCCTGTATGTAAACAAACTGCAGCGACTACCTCGACTGGCGTTAACTGAGCGATTTCTTCTTTGGCATTTAATAATTTAATATACTGAAGCACGTATCATCATAAAAACTTACCTTGTTGTCTCTTCAACATCGCATTATGAAAACACTAAAATAGCACTTAAGGAAGACTCTTGTGACTATAGAGTAACATATTTGTTGTTTAACTTGGACACACATATTCTTGTTATTATCATTGTGTGATCATTTAGCAAAACATACATGTAATAGGGCATATTTGAAATAGCAGGTAGATGGCAGCATATTGTCACTGGTCTACTGGCACTTATGAGCGCGTGTTACTATCATGTTTTTATGGTAAAGCTTTAACAGTAGTCACTAAATCAACAGAGGAAGTGTGAATCCCTTTTATGTATAGAAGATTAACTAATCCTTAGCTCAGCATGTTCTATTGGCAAGGACAATTTTCCCCTTAATTCCATTACCAATAAGTATTTGTGTTTTCAGTTCTTGGCTGCTAAGACAATATTACTGGAAGCATTAATTGGCACAAGGCAAAATGATTACAAAAACTTCAGTCTCTTGCATTAACATGTGATATCCTAAATTCTATTACCAATGATTGCCAATTCTTATGTCTACTTATAACTAACATGCAGAACTTAAATAAATATATAGTAACAACGGTGTTTTCCGTTAATTAATTCTCTTGCTGCACACAGGAGTTTTCCAACTGTTTACATGTCAACTCAGATCAAACTCCTGGAATGTAAATCACAGGGGTGTTTTGACCTTAGAACATATTTACGTTGTGGTCTAGGCAGTTGTATTACCTTCTTTCTTGATTTCTTGGGTGGAACTACTGGCGTAATAGGCCCTGTTTCACTATCGGGTGGGGATGGCTCGGAACCTTTGTACAACTTTAACCTGTCGAAATGAATGATCACTGTACATCCTGCTAACTGAATTTCTGCATTTACTGGTGAAGTAAGCCAGATGATATGGTATGGTCCTTCATAAGTAGGTGTAAACTTCTTGGTTCGTCCCTTTTTTACTGCTGGATTGCTCAACATAACTAAGTCTTCTACCTTGTATGTGGGCATTTTTGCTTTCAGATTATCCCTCTTTAACTGTTGAGCACTGGCTTTTGCATTATTCCCTCTCACTTTTTTCCAAATGGCTTTTAGGCATTGGGCCAAACCTCTCACGCCTTTCGATTTAATTCCAGGGGGCACTTTGTCAATCTCAAAAGGCGAATTCATAGGGCAGCCATATACTGATTCATAAGGGGAATATCCTATAGCTTCATGGACATGACTATTATATGCTGATGTGACCTACTGAACATACCTGTCCCAGTCAGTGTGATTTTTATTGACATAGTAAGAAAGTATGCATGTAATGGTGCAATGGACCTGCTCCAGGCATCCGTTCGCTTTTGGATGAAACAGTGTTGTTCTCCACTTTTTGATTTGCAACAATCGACAGACTACTGTGAACAATGTGGACATAAAATTTGTGCCTTGATCTGTAAGTACAGCTTCAGGACTTCCACAGCGTATGGTGCAATGGACCTGCTCCAGGCATCCGTTCGCTTTTGGATGAAACAGTGTTGTTCTCCACTTTTTGATTTGCAACAATCGACAGACTACTGTGAACAATGTGGACATAAAATTTGTGCCTTGATCTGTAAGTACAGCTTCAGGACTTCCACAGCGTAACACCAAATGGGTGACAAATGCATGAGCTACTGTTTCTGCGGACATATCCGGTATGGGAACTAGAATTAAGAAGCTGGAAAAATGATCTATGATGGACAATATATATTTGTTATTCTGTGGATTCAGATGGAAAGGACCAATGATATCTGTGGCTACTAAAGCCCAAGGACAAGTGGCTTCTGGTACTTGCTGTAAGGGCACTTTCGTCCATGGTGGCAATGACCTCTTAACACAAGGCAAACAATTTTGTATATACCTTTGCACGTCTCGTCGTCTGCCTTCCCAGAAGTAACGGGCAGCTATTCGGCAATTCGTGGCATGAAAACCATTATGACATGCTTGCAGACTATCGTGACATTGTGCTATTATTTTGGGACATAGTTCTTTCGGAATTACCACTCATTTACCCAAGGGGGTCCTTCGATATAAAATTCCATCTTCAACAGAAAATTCAGGCAAAGCTTCATAATTCTGATATTCAACATCTCTTTGCCGTGCTTCCCTCAAATCTTCAATAGAAATATCATTAGTTACAATCACTCTGACTTTCCAACTTCATGCATCGGCATTTTGATACAACTTGCCAGGTTTGTGTTTTACCTATGTTTAACCTGCTGCTTGGGTCTTTTAAGCTTAGCAACCACTGTAATGTGGCACGATCAGTGATGACAGTAAATTTTCTCCCATACAAATAACATCGGAAATAGGTTCCACCAAACATGAGCGCTAAAAGCTCCTTCATAGTGGTACTGTAATTCGATTCTGTTTTGTTAAGCTGCCGAGATGCGTAACCAATTGGTCGTTCTTCTCCATCCATTTCTTGTGACAGGATGGCTCCTACAGCATAATCAGAGGCTTCTACTGACAGAATGAATGGCTTTTCAAGATCTGGGTATGCTAGTACAGGGGCTCTAGTTAAAACATGTTGGATTTGTTGCATTGCTTCATCACATTCCTAGGTCCTGATAAAACTAGCTACTTTTTTCAATAATTTAGTGAAGGGCTTCGCAATGGTAGCATAATTGTTCACAAAACATCTGTAATAATTTGCAAGGCCTAGAAATAACTATAATTCTTTGACATTTGTTGGTGTTGGATATTCCTTTACTGCTGTGGTCAAACGGGAATCTGGTTTGACACCTTCTTCACTTATTATATGCCCCAAATATTGTGCCTACATTTGAGCAAAGGCACACTTTTCCAGTTTCACACTCAAGTTAGTTCCTTTCAACCTTTCCAAAACATCCCTCAGCCTTTCTGCATGTTCTTTGATAGATTTAGAAAAAATAACAATGTCATCTAATTATACCAAGCATGTAGTGGATTTCTATCCGTGCAACAAGAAATCTGCAAATCTTTGAAAAGTTGGGCGCATTCAAATGGTTCAAATGGCTCTGAGCACTATGGGACTTAACATCTATGGTCATCAGTCCCCTAGAACTTAGAACTACTTAAACCTAACTAACCTAAGGACATCACACAACACCCAGCCATCACGAGGCAGAGAAAATCCCTGACCCCGCCGGGAATCGAACCCGGGAACCCGGGCGTGGGAAGCGAGAACGCTACCGCACGACCACGAGATGCGTGGGCGCATTTCTCAGACCAAAAGGCATTCTTACAAATTTGTATTGCCCTGTAGGTACACCAATATCAGTTCTATGGTGGTTATGGGGTGCAACAGGGATTTGATGATATCCGGAGCGTAAGTCAAGAGTGGTGAAATACTTGCATTTGCCTTGGCGGTCTAATTTCTCATCAGTGTGTGGTAACGGATACGTGTCTGGTGTCATTACTTGGTTAACTGCCCACATATCGACACACAGACAATAGGCTTACTCTCCATTCATTGATTTTTTTTGGCATGATGACCACGGGGCACACCCACGAACTTGAGGAAGGCTGAATGATTCCTGCAGCTAATTGCTGCTGAATCGTATCTTTGACTACAGATTGCAAATGATATGGTATACAATATGGTTTTTGTGCAATCAGCTGTGCTTCACTGGTTGGAATTTCATGCTGAACCAAATCCATGGCCGGTAAGAATTGCCTTTCTTCAAACAACCAAGAAAATTCCTCTAACACTGGCTGTAACATCTTCTTCTCCTCAACATTTAAATGACTTAATTTCTCTGACAATTGACTCCTTAATGATGACACGACATAGCACACTTCTCTAACTGAATACTTCCTTCTCCTCCGTCCCTTCTCCTCTTTACTTTGCTGCATCTCAGTTCCTTCTACTTCTTCAAAAATTTCCTGTCCACTAGCAACAATAGTACCTTTTGGTATCACAACATCTTTCAGACCAAAATTATCTGTACTCACCAGTATGGCAAAACCTTTCTGTTTTCTTTCCAGTCAACAAATAATTCTATTTATATGTACTGATTGATGATCTAATACATCATTCTGGGTGAGCGGATCCACCAGAATGTCTGTCTTCAGTTGCATACGATTTTTGACATCTATCCAAAGAATCTTTGTGCTTCCACTTCTTATCATTACAGGGTCAGTGATTTTTATCGTCCACGTCCGAGGTTTTATGGGAGACTGTGAACGGTGCCTTTCACAGCTTCCTCATGGCTGTTGGGATGGTGCACTGCCGAAATGATGAATTGCTTCACCGAAGTGAACAGCGCGTTCAATAATTCACTGTCCCCTGATAACGGTGCAAGAAGTCATTCCCTAATATGATGTCAAAATCACCTTTCTTTAACCTTACTACTTCCATTTCTTGACTGTATTTACCCTTGTCTATTTGCAGATTCACTACACACGAACCTGCAGGGACGATTACTTCCTCTCCAAGGCCACTGATATGGAATCGGGCTGGCTGTAACACCCTTTGGTCGTTTTTATCTACAAATAATACACTAATTTGTGCACCAGTATCAACCAAAATTCTAACAACTTTTTTCCCGAGTATGCCATTTAAACTAACATATGCCACCTCTTGGCATTTTCCGGTCCTCACCAGGTGTATTATTTTCATCAGGGGCATGGGTGGGTGGCGAAGCCTGCCCCCCACGCATTTCCCTAGCTTGTGCCCTCGTTGCGGCATTGGCTGTGCATCTTTTGAGAAAATAGTGACTTTGTGGGGCAAACATTATTGGTATGGCCTACACTCTGGCACATAGTGCAGAAAGGTGCATGACAGTGCACTGCCATGTGGTTGGGTCTCCCACAATGCTAACAAAATACTTCCCCTGCTGAAACCGGTACTGGGTCCAGCGGATGCAGTGCAGCAGCACAGAAGTGCAATACATCTTTGTGCACTATTGGGAAACAAACAGCTTCAAACAGTGAGGTGGGGGAGGCTGCTTTAACTTCTCCTCCGATGTGGGGATCAATACCGCGAACAAACACATCAATTGCATGCACTTCTGCTTCTGAGTGCAATATTCTATTTTCACTGGCATTTTCACCTGGCTTGTAGGTACGACAAGATACGGCCCGTATGTGATCTGCAAAGGCATCAAAATCTTCATTTGGCTTCTGCCTAAGGGTTGATGATTGATCTCTATAGTATCCGGTACCTCTGGTATCGGTATAATGCATAGTTAGTCCATAGGCAAAACTTCAAAGCCACGCGTATTGCGCAATGTTTCTATAAACATTCAGGGTTCCCCTATCAACTTTAATCTGGCTATGTTGAGCAGTAGATCATCTGGCCAGGCACAAGTGTGACTCACATCGCGAATGTTCTGTATGAACATAGCCACATTTTTGTGGGACTTCACGGAAAAGGTGGGAATGAAATCAGCTGCAGGAAAATTACTTACAGTTGCCATGTTAGTTGAGACTGTCGCAGTCACATTAGTGACAGAGTCAGTATTAGGTGTCACTGATGGCACATTGGTTACAGGCGTGGAACTAGCCACAGGTACTGGCTTCCAGTGTCTATTTCAAGACGCGGTTTTGCTCAAGTAATTCTTGATTTTGTGTGAACAATTGGTGCATTTGTGCATTTATGGCTTTGAGCGGGTCTTGTGAGACAGCTGCCTCTTCAGGAGGATCTCTCCCTTGAGGTTTTTCCTTTGGCATGTTTACAAATTTAAGGGACGCTACTGACCAAAAGAAAACATAATTGCTACAAAAAATAATGGTCACAAAGTTTTGCTAATCCAGCGGCGGATGACTCATGACATTACTGTTTGAAGCCACGCTGTGACTTACATAGTAGTGGGGTTGGTGCAACGCATTGGTGGCGGCGACGGTGTGTGGAGTGGCGGCAGCGGGTGACGTGCCGGCGGTGGTCATCAGTACAGACTGGCGGCTGCTGGATCCACAGGCTGCGGCCAATGCGATCACGGCAGGCGATGCTGTGCTGACTGGTACACGGCGTAGGCCCCTCAGCAATGGCTGCTGTGATGGGCGACGGTGGGCTGTAAATACAAACCGTGCTTTTGTTTTAACAAAGCGTTTCATTAATTTCCCCACTGACCACACAGCATAGGTTTTTCATACTATATAATAAAAAGTTTATTGATCAAAAACTATGGATGTTACAAAAAAACTGAGGCTGTATTTGGATTCAGCTCATAAAAATCAATATAGTACAAAAAGATTTCCAAAAAACATTTTTTGTTGGCCTGTATTATGGATCCAAGTATATGTCTTATCAATTTCGTCACTTTTACTTGTGCTTTCCATTTACTGTGTGATGAGAATAGGGCACTTTTGTAATGCGTGAATGTTATTTTTTTTACCTGTCAGAAAAAGTATATGTTGTATGGTTGACAGAATGGAGTACACTTTAGCAAAATTACTTTTAATGAACACGTTGGTATTCCAATTTCATCAACAACCACACCATTGTATAAGAAGTGATAAGCCATCTCCATCCCATGAGTCATTACTGTACAGAAATGGCTCCATTTCCATCTAGGGTGAAAAAACTTTTTCCAAATATGATGATGTGTATCTTTTGTGAGCTGTCCATACTTTGTGCTGATGTGTACACATTATGATGTCATTCCATTGACGGATTTATGTCTTGGAATCAAAGACCAAATCTGCCACAGGCTTCATGGATACAAACAAAAACTGCTAGTTTTTCAGAAAGTGTTACTCTGTACTGGGATGGGTATGGGTGCACAGGCACACAATTACAAAACAGTTATCACAGTAGAGGGACCAATTGAGAAGCAGAGAAATGATTAAAGATAAATATTAAATGATCAATTCATTGGCGTTCGATTAATTTACAGAGACTAGAAAAAAAAATGGATATCTAGTTACTACACAAGCATTGTGACAGTGGGTAATGGTTGCAGCAGCCTCATTGCTGCCAGAAGGTTTTGAATACATAGCCTCAAACAACTGGTGCGATCCACAGAATGCAGAAGCATCTTGTCAGCAAATACATCAGCATGAATGATAGGTTTACATTTCATGCTTTATTGGAAACACTGAAAACAGCAACCTTCTTTCAAGGTGTAATGGAATTAAAAACATTAGCTGTCAGTGGTCAATGATTTATATAAATGGGGAAAGCTGGAAATTTGTGCTGGACTGGGATTCAAACACAGGTCTCCTGTTTATTAGGCAGATGCGCCAATCACTGAGCCATCCAGACATAGTTGTCAACGCAACTGCATGGGCTACCCTACCACACCTCCCATCAGATCCAAATTCATAACTCATCAACACACTACAGATGTAGTGCTCCTTGACCATTATCTTCATTACCCATGTTATTTTGCTGTTTCCCATAAAAGTTCGAGCTTGGTGTGCATCTACACTGAAGGGATCATTGCCCATCCTCACCTTAATTATATATATGCTGTATCTGTTCTTTTGCACATCTGTCTGTCTCTCTCATTTTACACTATTTATATGATCGTCATCTCTTTAGCTTACTGAGAGCTGATGAGCAGTTGACTCAAGTGACAAGCTGATGTGCACAGTGAATATTTTGAAAGAGTTATTAAGCCTTTCCAAAAGTCTCCAAGATGAAATGACATTAGAATTGGCGTTGTCCACCTAGTCAGATTTCGCAACAAGTGCCGTACTACTTAAAGTACCAGTTTGTTTCAATAATTACACGTCGATAATTCTCATGTTAACATTGTGATATCGTAGGGCGTTCGCTTGTGTGAAACAACGGAGGTAACATGGTCAGATGGAAAAAGACCATAAACCACTAATTACATTTTGGATAGTTTATCACAAATAGAAGAAATATCTTCAGTTGCAGGGAATGATTCTGTATGTTAAAAGTATGGTCTAAGACAGAATTATTACATCATTCAAATATCATCGTTTTTCAATATGGTATAAATACACAAATCTTCAACTCACTTTTACCGGAAATGCATTTTTCGGATTTATGCCCAAAGTCCATCAAACTCCTCAATTTAACTAAAGAACATGACAAAATCATTGAATATTCGACGCCCAACCAAATACAATTACTTTACACATTGTATTTACACTGATGAGTGAAAAATATTATGACCATTTGCTTGATAGCTTGTTTCTCCATCTTTGGAACGAAATACATCACTGATTTGGCAGATCATGAATCCAACAGTTTGTTGATTGGTTTGTGGAGGTAAGTGGCATTAGATGGCTACTCACAGGTCACATAATTCATGTAAATAACGGGACGCTGATTTGCGTGTGTGGTGATGGTGCCCGATGATCACCCAGATAGGTCCCATAGGATTTACATCTGGCTAATTTGGTCGCCGAGACATCAACGTGAATTCACTATAATGCTCCTCAAACCACTGTAGCACGGTTCTGGCTCCAAGACAAGGACAACTATACTGTTGCAAAATGACAAAGCCATCGGGGGAGACATCAAGCATGAAGAGCTGCAAGTGATTCACAGCTGTCAGCGTGTCTTCGATTACTGCCACAGGTCCCATGCAAGTGCAGGAAAATGTCTCCTGTAGTGTAAAACCGACCTCACTAGCCTGCATCTGTGTCACGCTGCATGTTTCGAGCTGCCATGCACCTTGATTTAAGCAGTTGTGGAGACGAACATCAGCCTGATGTCGCTAAGGGGTGATTCAGTCAAAGAGCTGACACGTTTACAATGATCAATGGTTGAATCCCGATGGTCCTGTGTCCACTGCAAATGTAACTGACCATGTCGTTGGGTCAACACGTGATCACATAGGGATGGTCTGCTGTGGAACTCCATGTTCAACAGTGTACAATGAATGGTGTGCTCCGAAACACCTGTGTGTGCACCAGCATTATGCTCTTTCAGCACAGATCACCATCTAGCCAACTTTACAGAGCAGACAAGCCTCTGAACCTCACATTTTGTGTAGAGTCATGAATGTTCAAGCAGTGGTAGTTTCACCATCCTTTTACCTCTTTTCATAGATGTTCATGAAGTAGCACATGAACATTTGACCAGTTTCGCCGTTTTTGAGATATTCGTTTACAAGCTTTGTGTAATAATAATCTGTTCTTTGTGAAGCCCCTGATCTCAATGGGTTTTCCCATTTTGAACCCATATCTTTGCTAGGGTGATCCCCATCCATCTCTCTTGTGCTTACATACTTTTCGCTGCACGTCACATGCCCGCAACGTCACCAGGCAGCATCCAACAGTCCGGGAGGGCGAGTGGTCATAATGTTTTGTCTCATCATTGTACATTGGAGTTTATTCCCTTGACATTATTGCTACATTCTCACTGAAAACTTTAATTTCCACCCCAGTAATGGAAACTGTCATTGTATACTCTCAATATCCTTTTTGATGTCCTCACCAAATACTACTCTTTGCAAACTGTTGTTGACTTTATTTATTTCTACACTCTGTGGAATTGGTTACAGAATTCATGAGACCAACTGACTCATTATTATGCTGAACTGCACAGTTCTAACAGTTCTGGTGCTGCTGTCTCTTGAAACAGCATGACATGCAATGAGGCGAACTGCCACCAAAGCATTGTCTATAGGCATGAAGTCGAAAAATTACCGGAAAATTGTGAGACTGTTTTAGATAACATGGGAGACAATACTGCTGCTGATTTATTTATCTCTTACATTTATCTGCTATGTCAATAAACTAAAGAAAAAACACTATTTAGTATGCACTGTACTAATAGAAATGAGTTGCGTCTTAAAATGATGACACTACAAAACAAGTATTTTTTAATAAAACAAAATAACCATAATTCTCATGAATTAGCAGGATAAAATGCACTTTTAGAGTCAAAATGGTCTGTGTCTACATTCAGTCCACAGTTGTACTGAAGGAGCATTACAGGATTACCATAAAAGTATGCAAAAGTAGCAAGCAATAGGTGTAGATACATAACAAAATCCAGTTAACAAAACATTCAGTGCCACAATCAAGTCAATACAATTGACAAAAGCAAAGAAAGCAGGTATTAACAAGAGTGCAGATCAAATTTCTCATCTTTAGATGTAAAGGGTACAAAATCAAGGTAGCGTCACAATTTACGGGGCAGATTTTATCCTAGGATTTCTTTACTGATTGTTCCTCTGAATGCTAGTGGTTCTTTCACAGAAGAGGTAAAAATTTTATCTCCAGTGAGATTAGAACTGAAAACTAATGGACTCTTCAGCTTAAAGGGTGTACACTTTACCCCTAAGTTAGCACACACGTGCATCATGCAGTGCTCCATTGTCACCCCACTAATGGCTAACACAAAGAATGCAAAATGTACCCGGCAAAGTAAGCTGCAGCTCGTTTTGGAAAGAGCTTCCTGGACAGAAAACCATAAATCTGCTACCTCTATATCATCCCTTAAGTGAGAATAATTCAGAATATTTAATTTAAATTACAAGGAAATATCGAGTTATTTCACCAGGATAATTCTGAACCAACCCAGGAAGTAAACTGACAGTTGTATAGTTGTCAAATATGTTCTACAATGTTGCCAGTTCTCCATTAGACTAGTGATAGGCAGACTACTTTAGCTCAGCTGGTACAAATCTTGAGTTGGCTATCATCGGAGAAGTGTGCCTTTAGGAGATGCAGTGCCACTTACTCCTATTGCATTGACTGGCAGCCAAAATTCCAAGTATAGGTCAATGAGATTTATTTGCATATCTGTAACTATGATTTGGGACTAAACCATAGTTATGAATAATATCCAGATATACTGATCGCATCTCGAACATCATAAACGGAGACCAGAGAAAATTATTTCATCGGTTACCCTCATTAACAAATGTCATAGATATTTTTGTTTTTCTGCATTAAGGAAATTGCAAACTACAAAACTAATTCACAGGAAGCAATTCCCTTCTTTAGCATTGCCAGATGCTATTAAATCTCTGTTGGTCCATCATGGCCAGGGGAAATTGGCTGGTTAAGTAATTTCCAATGACAATAAAATTCACCAACACCATGTACTTTAAGATATTATTTTATTTTATTGTGAAGACTACCAGTTTCTGCATTTCATTATGCTATCTTCAGCCCCCATACACATCTATCTAAATAAACGAGCTTGTCGTATAGCACCATAAATCTCTGGAAATTGTGAATTCAGTCGTTACATTCGAAGACGTAATAGGACCTCATTGAGAGCTGAGTTGAATTATTGCTTTTATTATTTTATAATCCTGTTAAGCTGTATAGTAACAAAAAATATGTGTTCATGACCATTATAGTTTATGTTCCTGTTCAGGATCAGTAGCTTCTTCACTGTTTAAGTCTCTCTAGAAGTTTGCTGCTGCTACAGTTGGTTTCTCTATTATTGACAAAAATGAAATATCTTCAGGGAGTCTTGTTGATTTTTTAATGAACTTAAAGAGTATAAAGACCTTAAAATATGATTTTGAAGCTTTGAATGACCCATCACTGCCAAAGTGCATCCTCGCAAATGACTGCAACTGGAAACGAAATTTCCCTTGTGGCTTTGATGAGAAGTTCATTAAACTTTAATTCCAATCTTTAATAATCTCACTTCCGCCAATGACTTGAAATGGCTCTGGTTTCTCCCTGCATTGTTTAATGACTAGGACATTCTCTTCCTTTGAATGTACAGTTTCCCTCTTCTTCAACTTTTTTTCAGCAAAATGTGTGACAAACATATTCAAAGTGATTTTGCTAACCATGTGCAAAAAGTGATCATAACAAAGTTTGTGTTTTGCCCTCCTGCAGCATCAGAAAAAAAAAATGTTTTCATAATATTCTTGAAGACTTCAAGCTTCTTGAACATAAAGTCATGGATTAATGAGCAAACTTAGTTTGGATCCTTCTTTCCTTAGAACTCCATAAAATAGTAATAAGCACTTGAACCTTCATTATGGCAGTGTACTTTAAGAACAAACATCCAGAGGAGTCATTTATGAAACTGTGGATTTACTCCCAGTTTTGGTAATGGAAGGTTCTGTGCATAATCACATTCTAAGCACAGCAGTCATCTGATTTACAATGTGCTATAAGCTGCTTTTTTTCTGCATAATAGCCCTCAACATATTGTTTGTGCAACTCTAATCTACATTCAAGCTCCTTGTTTTTATCACATTTAAGCCTTGTAGTAGTTTCAGAACAAATGTCACAAATGTCTGACCTAGGTTGTTTGAATGCAAAGTTCAATGTTTTGAAGAACTTATAATGTGCATGATACTTCATACTAACTTGACTACCGTATTTTGCCCAGTTGTACTCTTTAAAGAGGGTGAATAATATACTGATACTTAAATTTGGGTTCTCAAAATACAACTTGCTTAATTTTGATGCTGCATAATGTGAATTTGTGTAAGGAATTGTTACAGAGTGCTCCTTAATACATTCCCAAATCTCCTTCCCTATTTTATGGGGTCTATTTTCATGCTTACCCATTCTTTCTTCAAAGCTATCACCTTGCAGAACCTTCTTCTGCACAATCCTTAAACGCTTTTCAGAAATGTTCAGCACATGAAGGAGCAAATTTCTGCACATAGGCACTTTACAACCTCAGTCATAAAATGAATACACCCATACATTTACTCTGTTCTTGGTTCTGGGCATCTTCTTTATTTCTTTAACATCCTTTCTCTCCACACATCCTGTTGAGATTTATTACCACAATGATAAAAGAGATTTAATAATGTTCCTTGGATCTCATCCGTCACTATTGCACTACACTCTTTTGGACAACACCGATCTACAGGCTTAAATCTTTTTGCTCCCACAACCATTCCTTTCTTGTTTCTATAGCTTTCCACATTGTTTATTCTCTTCTTTTTGTCTGTAAAGTCATTTTCAACTTCATTACCACTCACTTCACTCATTATATCATACAACTTAACAATCAATGCAACTCACAGTCGACACATGAGCTATACACAGTAAACAAGGTGACAACTGCCTGTTATGCACTGCCTTCTTAAGATGACTCCTCAGCTTACCCGAAAGTTGTGAGACGAAATTTTCAGAGTCAGTAATTCAAATGTGGGGGGTATCAATTTAGCACTTTGACAGAAGAAAAGGGTGTAAAGCACAATTAGGCTCATAGTCCATCACACTCCTCAATTGAAGACTTCATAACAAAAATGACCCTTGTCAAAAATCTTCATTTTTCAGGAGAGCGAAAAAATGTAAATAAAAACTGAATCTCTCTTCAGATGTTGCTTGCTGTTCAAGTAACGAAACAATTAAGAGGTCATTTCATTCTGCCCTCTCTTGGTAACTCATTCGTGACATGTAAGCATTATTACTTCATCATTGTCAAGGTTGCAAGTGCCAAAAACATAATACCATAGCTGTTTTGCATGAAATATTGCATTAGTTGTTAGCTGAGGTACAGGAATGTTTTGCATGTTACTGAAAGATACAACTTTCACTAACCCCTTTTGAGATTTCTGCATGAAGCGTCTTTTAGTACATAAAAGGCTTTCACTTTTCTGAAGTGAACTTCTTTTTTGAACTATCAATGTGGATTCGAGTAGCAGCAGGTATCTGCTTCTCTAAACCATCACAGATAGAAGAAGTGTCAGACTGAGGATACCCAAATGATATACTGAAGGTACTGAACACTTCTTAGTAGAATTTATGGGATACATTATTATGATGTTCGTCCAGAAAAACTTAGTGTGTTTTCTTCACAAGGTTTCAGGCAGGTACCTATTGGACAAATTCTTATGGAATGAGTAATGAGAAACCATTGGTTTAAATAAAGGTATGTAATTTTCAACAAGGACTCCAAGTAGCCCATGAACTGCACAAGGACTGTTCTAATGCCTACCTTTAATATCCTTTGCAGAACTGTTGTTTGTGAGCAGATGCCATTGAAAAGTGCATAGTCAACCTTCAGAGATAGTGTGAAAAGCCATGAATACCTCTCTACAAACAGATAACTCTGTTGTAGTAACATCACCAGTCTGTCAGACTTTATAATAAAAGGAAATTGTGTGTCTAAAAGGGGTACTGGACAGTGAACAAATGCCATCATCACAACTTGCACCCTCTTCACACACTACTTTGTGTGATCTTCTTTGTTTCGCATTATTAATAGTGATAAGACCAGCCAAATAGGAGTCTTGTGCATTTTTGACTACTTGCTATACAAGGTCTGAGAAAAGCTGTTGCTTTGTTCAGTTGTTGTTGTTTGAAAGCACTGCAGTCATTTGCATCTGCAACCAAAGGTCACATACCCAGCTACCCATAAAGAAAAGCAGATGGAAAAATTTACTGGTGGAAATAAAGAATGTAAACAGTGCTTACCTGCAATCTTCTCCAAAACATTATTTCACGATAACACTTTAACCAACACTTTCATGTGTTCCTTGCCTATCAGATTTTTCTTCTTCATTACCTTTTTGATTCTTTCTTGGTGTTTCTGATGTTTATGCTATTGAACACAGTCTTTGGAATTCTTTACTGACGCAGAACTGTCACTTGCCAAAGACTAGAAATAATCCAACAATTTCTACGAAGGTGACAATGAACATTCAGGTTGCATTGTCACCTGCTTTCATACAAAAATAGCCCTTGTCAAATGACAAAGACTGTTTTTATCGTAAATTATTTTGTTTCGCTAAAGGCTGTTTTTGTAGAACCATCACATTTCTGAGCCGCAATAACTCAGTACAAGGGACATTTCTGCCGTGTCTCAGTTGAACAAATTGTGAGTCTTGGGGACGGCTACAAGATTGAGCTGAAATCGTGAAAATGAAAAAAACTGACAACAGTTGTTTTTGTTATGAAGTCTTAAATTGCAAATTTTTTAAAGTAGGCGGTTGAAATTACACATCAAGGGGTAAAAATAGATGATGGAGCATTGGCTCAGATTCACAGTGAATCCACCAGTCAGTAGGGGGTTCACTACACTTTATTGAGCACACTATATGGCACATAGTGCTACCAAGAGATGAGTGATTCTGTACTTCCTTCCTACAATCACTCTGTTCTCTAACTATCCCATCCTTAGTTTGTAAGAAAAAAACAAACTGACACCTAATCAAAGTTATGACAAGGTCATATAATAGGAAAAACATAGTGAACTAACAAGCAGCAGTGGTGGTTTTTTTTTTTTTTTTTTTTCTTCAAAATCAGACACTCCCAACTTTCTGAGAACATTCTTAGAATTATCTCAAATTAATTCACTCGAGATATAATTAACATTAAAAGCTCAGACCCACAAAATTTCAGTCACCTGTTTTGCTTTAATGACTTCAAGATTCTGAACTTTGAAAATATAAGTTTACTGCAGTATTTTTTGTGAATGAGACAACAAGTCTCGCTACTCAATTCAATCAGTAATTAAGATGTCAAATGATTCAGAATCATAAAATATGTATTTCAAGATGTATGCCATTCTAGTAATTAGGGGATTTCAGAAACCATGTAATAATGTTGCAGATACTTTTGTGGATTATTAACCTGAAACATATTTTACAAACCAAAGAATAGTAAAGTCTTAAGCTCCATGCCAAACAGTCAAATCTAACCTTACAGAAATTCAAAGCATTATGTAATTTCAGAATCCACATCATATTCTCTCACCTGTCTTTATATAGCTACCCCTACCCCAAAATCTGCAGTCCGCCCCTAAACATTACACTGGTAAGATCTCTATGTTGGATTGTATTAGACTAGTGCACAGACAACATGTATGTGTCAGTTCATGTTAAAAGTTTGGAGCCAACAAGCACAGAGAGAACATTAAAGTGTTGGCTTGGCTGAAAATCTGAATATTGTTAATCTGACCATCACAAGTTTGGGTCGCTTACAGTGAAATCCTGTGACACAAAATAATACAAGTGACTAATATGTCTGTAAAGATTACGAAATTTGTGGAATTTATGGTGGCATCAAATGAATCTCAGGTGAACTAGATGACATCCATTCTGAAAGTGTTAATGATCTGCAAACTATGTGTGCTGGATAGTGTTATGTATACTTGTAACCATACTGTAAATCTTTTCAAGTGGACTGATGCAATCATATTTCTGTCATTCTATGTTCTGCTACTTTGAACTTTAACCAAGTCTGTGACACTGCTTAGTAGTCAGGTGAGTCTCCTTCCTTACAAGATCACACAGAATGAAATGTGCTCCCATTTACCTGTACATACTGAGAACTGCAGAACTGGAACTGGCCACCAACTACGAAACAGTGTAAATATTTTGGAATGAACAACCTTTAAAACTAATTTTGTGTGTAGTTCACAGCAATTGGATCTCTCTTACTTGACATCACTTCTCAATACAATATTTCTGTTCAACAAGATATAAGACACCAAGACCCTTAAAAACTGAATACAACAAAACAATAGGTGACTGGAATGACATCCCTGATATATTACAAACATTGAGAACAGAAATGAATGATTTCCTTGGTATAAATGAAACACTCCTTTCACATGTTATTCTAAAACTGAAATTAATGTAGAAAAAGTTCAAAGAAAGTTACATTATGGAAAATAAACAGGTAACAGCAAAACGGTGGTTAGTTCTCAAGGAACATAAGATACACACAAAAGAGTGGATGGATTTTTGTATGCTGATGAAACTTTGTGTGCAACAGATCATTCCAGGGAGTTTGGAAGGCACAAACAATAATTGCCTAAGCCATCAGGAAATGGTATGATTATTAGATAAAATGTGTTGAGACATAGAATTACTGTAAAATTAGAACACACACAGTACTCAGTTAGGGAATGTTGGTCATAATGTATCACAAATGGTACCATTTGAAGATGATCTTGATATACCAGAGAGTGGTTTAGAGGCTTCCTAAAATGTTACGTAATACATCTATGATGATAAAAGGAAGGAAAGAAGATTATGATAAATTGTTCCATTGATGATGTCGTCAATGGAAATGACATACAAGCTCAGATTGTAGAATATAGGGAAGGAAATTGTTCCTGACATCCTCAAAGGAACCAGCCCATCGTTTTTCCTTTTAGGGAAATCACCTAAGACTGGATGGCCAGACAAGGATTTGAGCCACCATCCTACCAAATATGAGTCCAGTGCCTTGCCACTACATCATATTGCTTGATACCCCCCCCCCCCCCCCGTGTGTAAACTATGTAGTATACAACTTTTAATCCCATATCAGTAATCCCATTTGTGAAATGGGGGAAAGACACCTTGTTTTTTCACAAAGTGTGATACATCAAATGCATAAGTATTCACCTTCTTGATACACAGTTTATATAACAGTCATTATTCTTATAATCATTCAAAAAGAGATCTGATGCTTTTGATAATGAAATATTAAATGTAACTGTATCTCTTTGGAAGTAATTTTGGTCATATTGATACTGTACACATATCTTTGTAACAAGAAAGATCGATGTATTCAAAAATCTCTGAACTGTGGCTTCCTGTATCACTGTACTTGTTGATTTGTGTGCAGAACTGTAGAACAAGTTCTTGAGTACATACTCTATGGTCAAGTCTTGAGCCTGGGGCAGTGCAATGAAGATAGAATGAGATACAAGCAGCCATGACAAGCTGTACTGCATACTGATTTCTGTAATTTACTTCATGGGAAATGTTTTTGTTGATGTTATGTGGAAGAAATTGACATTCATTAAACATCTAAAGTGAAAACAGAGTTTTGTACCATACAATAATTTCACAGTACTTATGTCAAAGACAGCAACCCATTCCTCTCTTCGGAAGCAAGGTAATCGATCTATACAACCCACCAAAGTAGAATTCTACATCAACAACACAAAATTTAAGTAACTTTTATTGTTTTTAACATCCACCTGCACATTTTCTATTATCACACAAATGGTCACATTGTTTTTAGGTGCCTGTCTTGCAAATATTTGTTTGTCATTAGGCAACTGAAGTCACTAGAGCAAGGGGGTGGGTTAAAGGCTCTGACACTGAATGGCTGCAAAATAACAATCTGAAACTTCCATCTGCTGCCACATCTTATGACAAACATCTGAGAACAACTCTACTGAAATGTGAACAGCCAAATTGAAGGTGATCAGAATTCCTTTTGGAGTGTGTTCTTGCACTCAGTTAAGAGACAAATCAAACTGCTGTATTTTTCTCTGGACATTGTGAACACATAGTAATCTAACTTATTTAGGCATTCATCAGAAACGTTCATAATCCAACTTACTTATGTATTCATCAAAAATGTGGTGGCGCAGGAGGAAAAAAACACTTTAAGCATTCTTGAAGTGTCTGGACTACCTCATCAGACTTATGCACTAACTCAAAAACACACATGTTAAAAGAGCTTATTGTTTGGACAGGCAACACAGGCAACTGAACACTTGCTGAGAAATGACCACAGTGGAAGCTAAATGATAGGTAACACTGAAAGCATTCAAAGATGATATTCCTTAAAATCAGCATTCTGTTATCCAAAACTTATTGCATATAATTTTTACACATCATAGTTTGAATTTTCATTTACTGTTGCACTAGACATTTTGTCATTCACTGCCAGAGAGCAGCATGTATGAATGTTCGCACAGTATTATATGTCCCATTTTACTACTCCTCAAAAGCTACATTTCTCTTGGTCAACACAACAGTTGAATGCAGCAGTGCTCCACAAGGACAAAGCTGGCATACTTTTGCGATGGAACAGGAATTTATCCAACAACACAGCAGTAACAGAATCCTGATTTGATGCCTGCTGTGGATTGCAGTCCCACGTAGATTTCAGCCAGTGAGCTATTGCTTTGTAAACTCAACATGGTTGTTATTCATAAGTAATGACCAAGGATGTTGCCAACATAAATTCAAGGATTACAGCTAAGTTTTCTCATCACAACACCTAAACAAGAAGTCCAACAACAGTGTTTTGCATTTGACATTTTTACTACAAAATAACAGATCAAAAGATAACTAAAATCTGCCAGTAAATAGCGTAGAGCTGCATTTTAATAATGTTCAGCTAATGCAGTTCTTCAAAACTGATAATTCTCAAATTAAAACAAAATTTGTAAAAGACATACAATCTCAAAATATTTCTGAACTTCATCCACTTCTAAACTAAAAGACATTAGAACACACTTCCACAATTCTGATTAAGTCTACATGCTGATTTCCAGTATGACAGAGGGACAAAATAAGTTCAAAGTGAATGTTCAATCAGCATGAAGTTGATAATATGCAAGGAAACATAACCTACATTGATATTATTTCTGTATTTTTCTAGTGTTGTTGTGTGGGTTTCAGTTCCACTAGAAATTAATTTATTATTAATTATCAACACCCTCAAGAAGTAAATGTATTGAGGAGTAAGTGTAAGAATTCCTCTTGTCTCAGCATGATGTGCAACTGTCTATTTCACACAATATTCGCATTGGTCACTTCTGCTAAATAAATGTTTTACTGAGTAACTGCATTGCTCCAAAACACTACATTTATGTTCTGTCTAATATGGTTAAGTTTGGGACACTGATTAAATATGTGTCATCTGCCAACTCCTGTTTCCCATATAGTGAACTGTTCTTTTCGCATTCTCCAGTGAATCATCATATTATGGTACACAGCAGAATGTTTGGTTATTGTGTACTAAGTGCCAAATAACGTAGAAGTTTAGCAACTCACTAAGATATTTCCAAGTGCTATTGTACAGCTTAAATAATTGATCTTAAGCCTCAATTATTTGAAGGACAAAAATAAACTGAAATGTCAGTGATGGAAATTATCACAGATATTGAAGTGTACAACTATTACAAAATATCTGCAGTAAATTCTCAGTGAGATTTATTCTGAATAACAGCTTCGTGGCTCAGTAGGTTAATGCCAGAATACAGATGTCAGGCCCTGGCTACAATTCACAGTCAGCCCTAAGATGTTTTCTCTTACTTCTTTCAGCACTGCCAAGTATACATTAACATGAAAAATGCCAAGCTGCATCATGGTTCAGAATCCATGTTAAACTGTAGGTCCCAGCATGAGTGGCAGGATCAGCCCTTTCAAAGGTCTAGATCATACCATCTCCGATGCTACCATACCTAGTAAAATATGGTGATGCACAATGCTGCCATCAAAATTTTTCATTACTTATCCAATGACATAAAATGTCCGATTGACAATTTTAATAGTTAGCAGCCTTTTATCAATGATTAGACCCAAAGTGTTTAATAAAACAATACTTTGGAAATTATAGTAATCATAAAAACTATTGATTTTTTTTCCAAGATTTGAGATAAATCATTGGAAAGAATAATTTTTCTTACAATAAATCAGTTTTATTACGATTTATTCACATTTTTGGTAAAGAACAGTGACACATGTAATAATAAAAAACACACTAATATGATACAGATATTTCATAAATATATATGCATCTGTCTAAGTATTTGTTCCTTATATTTTCATGAATTGCTTACTTCTTTCAATAAACAAAGAATTTTACTGGCTGTGACAATTGTTGTGGAAACTTCTTTAAGACTTCTTCCAAGTGACACTGGGAGAACACTACTTTAGTATTGTATGGAAAGAAAATGAGAAATCAAAATAAAAAGGAGAAATATTTATGGCACCAAAAATAGGAGTATAAAAAAAATAAGTATATGGGAAATATCAATTTTGTAAATTATTATAGCATCACATTATTTGTGAAACTCAGTAAGTTATGATTTAATATAAAGATTGTGAAAGATATGGAAACTGGTCTCTTCCCACGGTAAACAATATGAATACCTGGAACATAAGTAAATGAAATTCTCATTGAGTGTCACAGCACCTTACAACAATACCGAGATGCATGATTGTTGAGACAAACAAAATGCCATACAAAACTGAAGTTCATTCAGTAATGGAAAGAAACAATCAAAGATCTGTAAGAGCCATGTTTCATTGATGTGACAAGGGAGGGAGGGAGGGAGGGAGGGGAGAAGAGGGGAAGTTATATTGCACATGTTTCAAATCTAACAACAATGGATAACATTCATATTCAATACAATATCCAGAAGTTAAACAAAGCAATGAAAACCATGTGGTTTCAAATGACTGCTGAAAAAACTGAAGAGGAAACAATACTTAGAATACAAGTAAACTGTTGCAGAATGGGTATTATATAACATTAAGCTAAGACTGTCACAGAAAATATGTGAGGAGATTATTGTCCAAGGAAGGAGAATTCATATAATGTTCCATTTAAGTTCCATATGAATGCCACATTTTAAAAAGTTGATGAAATTTAGTTGTGTGCATCACAAAAAATGGAAGAGCTAAACAATTTGTTTTTAGTTCGCACATTAACACAGTCCACAGGGACTTTGGAAAGTCAGTTACACATGTCAACCAACGCAAAGACCACTGTGCACCAAAACTGGTGCACTGTCAGAAGAGAGCGAACATTCTGGGTCTCTTGCAGTATGGATAACAGATGAATCTTGGTGTAGTACAGCAGTGGTATAGCAACTATAAATGTATTCAAAATTTGAAGCACACTGGACAGTGCGATAATCACGAGCAAAATGTCTAAACTGCCCATAGATTCAGCACAAAATTCAGGCTGTATACAGACCAAATGCAATGTCAATATCACACCCAGCCACAGTGAAATGAAACCAACTATTTAACCATGGCCACACAGATGGGATGACGCCGACTGTAGAGTCATTATCTTGCACCATGTGATTTCCATCTTTTTGGCAAGCGAAAAGAACATATTGAAGGAAAGAGATTTTCCAATGATGAAGACTTTCACACAGTGATTCTCGAATGTCTCCATGACCAACGTGCAAAATCCTATTGTCGAGGAACTGAATGACTGGTAGAACATTCCAATTACTGTTTATGTAATTTTTATGACTATGTTGAAAAATATTGTCATGTATCTGTATCACTTTGAAGAATAACAGTCAATAACAGATATTTGGCCTGCCAAATATGTAACTTACTTTTTGGTGTCCCCTCCTATTTTCAGCACCATACATTTCCAACATGTTACTAACATTCAAATTATGATTTTTTTACAATTTTAAACATGGCTGTGAGCCAGAAATCATACAAGGATATGATTTGTATAATATAGCCAACCGGTTGAAATAACATTTAATGTGATCTGGTGCCGACGCTGATTATGGGTGTCTTCATCAGACTCAAAACCATTAACATACAGGAAAACCAATAATCATGTAGTTCAAGATGACGTCTAGTGAAGTTATAAGTAGTAATTGAGTCAATAAAAGATACAGTTCTGCTGTGAAAAAAGGAATCTGTGGGAACTGTAATACTGAAATTGTGTAACTAAACAAAGACCTTTCAAGTCTACAAAAAAATCATGTATGTCCTAAGGCATGACATTTTGCAACTAACAAATAAAAACTGTAAGCTGAAGAAGTTCCATCATGTTACAAACGATAAAACACAGTAATTGCAGAATGATAATCTGGAGAGTTATGAGTAACTGAAGCAAAGTGTCCAACAGGTAACAAACTTAGCAAATGGAATTATGTTCACAGATATAAACAGGTACAATGTACTGACAACAAATAGTGGTGGTTACAATAAGGATGACAGACTTTGTAAATAGTGTGTGAATAGAAGAACAAACCAGTCCACAAAAGAATAATACAACTGAAATCAATATACGGCGCCTAACAGTAGTGAAGTTGTAGAATCAGATGGAAAAAAAAGAATCAGCGAAGTCAACAAACCATGTAAGCAATGTGAATTTAATGGCAACTTACTTGGAAATCAACAATGAAGTGCAATGTACTTTAGTTAGCTTATAGAAATGGAAGAAAGCTAGCTGATGGTGTACAAAGCTTGAACCATAACATCCAAGTTAGCAGTGTGGTGGAGCCAGGTGTGAGAATGAAAAACATCATAGTGGACACAGATTTAGATGCACAATGTTGCATGACCATGATTTTGTTGTTAGTATAACAGGTACAAATGAAGTGGCATGTAGTGAAGCCAATATTTGTATTGGAGGTCTGACTAAGTTTCTAGAACAAAACAAACACAAAAATACCATTGTTGCTACAGTTCCACATCTTCATGATTTAGCACACAAATTGTGTGTTAAGAAAGAAATAAGAAAAACAGTTGCAAGAACTAAGTTATTATGATCAAGATATGAAAAATGTTTGATTCTGGATATTGATACATTAGATACAAGCATGCACACTAAACATGGATTACATTTGAACTATGAGAGTAAACTTTTTTTTTTTTTTTTTGTGAAAAATTACAAAGATTGATTACAGAAAAGATTGAACTGAGTAGTTTAATATGTGAAAATAGTTCAACAGCGAGTGAACTTTTTTAGTGCAAATCAGCCTTCAGTGTGCACACAAAAAAGCAAAACACCACAGACAGAACTAAAAACGATGAAAAATTTAAAATAATATTCCAGGATGTCCAGTACACCACAAAGTAAATAGAACAAGTTGATGAATTTCTAGGAGAGAGTAAACCTTACTTATATATTGTGAATCAACCTGGATGCAAGATGAAAGAGATTCATAGTTTTAACTTCAATAATTACAAATCTGTGAGTAAGATGTACAAGGGTGGTGGTGCAGGCACGATGCTAGAAATAACAACCAGTGTGAAAACACTGATCATCTTCGTGAACTCACTGTGGAGATGTCCTTTCAATCACCAGCAATAAAAATAAAGACAGGCAAAATCAACTTCATAATCATAAGCTTATATAGATCACCAAATAGTGGTGTAGATGACTTACAACTATTAACAAACAAAAAGCAGATTATAATAATAGGAGATGTCAACATAGACTCTTTAAACTATAATGTAAATTATCTTTGGTATTCTGACTTGTTACATTGCTACAGCCATATCCATATAAATTTGTTACCAATGATAATAACACCTGACCCACAATCTGGTACTAACTGTGTTGTAACTTGAGGAGGACATTGCATGCAGAGACTGGTACAAGATAAACAAATCAGCTGATATTAATGAAAAGTACAGCCAGTTCTATGAAATTTTTAACCACAGTTTTAATTAGACATGTCTAGTAATAAACTAGTGAAATCAAAGTACACAAAGAATCTTAAAATTGAGCCAGAAATCCACAAATAAAAGGAAAATACAAAAAACCTATATGTGCTGTTCATAGATACGAAATACCAGTACTTCCTAAGGTACATAAACACCAGAAAAACATACAAGAAATCCCTGGAGATTCTAGAAGCACAATATTATGCTGAACAGATAAGTGACTCCAGTAATGTTAATGAAACAGCTTAGAATATAGTAAGCAAAGAATGTGAAAATAAAGAGAATCCAAGATGCAGTAATATAGCACTAGAAGGAAATTGGTGAGTGAGCAAAAGACAGTGTGCGAGGCCTTCATAAAACATTTTGATAAGAGAAGTAAAGAAGAAACTGAACCACACTACAAATAAACTCAGTAAAAATGAGTAGTTCAAATAACTAGGAGCATGGGTTTCAAAAAGGAAGATCCGCAAAGACCACAGTAGCAACTTTTATTCACGAACTGTTAAACAGACTGAACAAAGGAAACAAAGTCATTGTGACTTTACTTGATTTGTCTAAGGCTTTCAATTCTATGAATGATGCAGTACAATTATCCAAATTAGAAACTTATGGCCTAAGAGGAGTAGCACTAAAGTACTTCAGTCTGTGTCACCAAGATACAAGACCATGTACTAAACTGTCGCAACAATGTAAGTAAAAATCTTAACAGTAAAATCAGCATACAAAACTCTTAACTGCGGAATTCCCCAATGAAGTATTCTTGGACGATTTTTGTTTATTGTATATATTAATGACATAACAAGCTGAAAACCTCAAAACTAGTGAATTATGATGATAACACAGTATTTATTAGCTGGGGTCATACTGAGCAGCTAGCATCATAAAGCAATAAAGAGAACTCTGTACTGATCGTGGAATATCCAACAATAAGCAAACTTACATCGAATAAGGACAAGACTGTTGTAATGAAGTTCTAGTTAAATTATAACCAATTTCATACTGAATCACTTTCTTCTGTTGAAACATCTGTTAAATATAAGTTTTTCGGCGTTGTGATTGACAAACATCTTACATGGACTTACACAAGTGTACTGTGATTAATTCACTTGCATTTGCAATATGGGATTGAAATTTGGGGAGGAGCCCCCAAAGTGTACATGGGCAGGAAATTCAGGCTTCGAAATAGATCAGTTATGATAATTCCCAATATAAGTAAATGTGAATTATGTAGACACTACTTTAAAAATTATAATTTACTGACTGTTCATTCACTGTATGTTCTTAAGATAATTATGTTTGTAAAAGAGAATGATTAACTGAATGTAATGGATAGAGACATCCACAATTGGATAGTGTTATGCATCAATTGACCAAGTATGATTTTTTATTTTTTCAGATTTTTGCATCCAGTCGTGTGTTAAGGTGTAAACTATCCACAAAAAAATTGTTTGACATCAGTGTGGTCGATTTTTTGACAGGAAGTTAATCTGAACCAAGTACCGAACACTTCACCTCAACTATTAAATTTTGCATCAGTTGGCCAACTGCACAATCCTATGGTTTTATTTTGCATCCGATGGTTATACGGCAAATGAGCACTGCTTGGTCACATGATGCACTGATGTTTTGCCCGCAGTAAATGTATCAAAATAAGAAATTTCTGTTGTTTGCTGAGGCACGTCGTCTTCCTCGTTCTCATCATCGTCGCCCTCCTCCTCCTCCTCCTCCTCCTCCTCCTCCTCCTCATCACCATTTTAGCCTTTTCCCACGTCATGTGGGCTCGGAGTTGCTTTGCTGCATCCTACTCTTCCATAAATGCCTACCCAGTGCTTCTCCTCTGAGCCATCCTTTCTCCCGTAGGTCCCCTGTTACCTTGTTTTTCCATCTCAGTTTCAGTCTTCCTCTTTTCCTTGATCCTTCGATTCCCAGGTCTTCTCCCTAAATAGTACTCCCCTCTTCTCTGCACATGTCCATACCATCTTAGCCTACTTTCTTGGATCTTCTTCCCTATGGGCCCCACTTTCACTGTTTCCTTGACGTACTCATTTTTATCTATCCTTTCGCATCACCCCACTTATCCACCTTAACATTCTCATTTCTGCCAGTTCCGTCTTTTTCTCTCGGGCTTTTGTAATTGGTCAAGTTTCTGCACTATACAGCATCACAGGCCTCACCACAGACTTGTAAAGCTTTCCTTTCATTCTGCAGCTAACCTTCTTATCATAGTACTCCACTCAGTTTCCTCCAGTTCATCCATCCACTATTTATCCTGTGCTGTATTTCAGCCTCCTGTCTACATTTTAAATTTCTAGAACCTTTGTGAAAGTCAAAGCCTTTATTATAATTTCATTTCTAAAAAAATTGTAAAGATTTTATTTAAGTTAAATGTATGCAATCATTTTGTAGGGTTGTAATAGGTATCAAGTACCGATATATTCAAATAAGGCATACAAATATTCAGAATCAATATTAGTAACTATGTTCATGTGTCAGTAAAATACATACATCTTCAAATTCACTATAATGTATTATTTGTTGTCATAATGTTTTAATTTATAGAAATTCTTTTTAATTGCATTAGAAAGAATACAGTATTTTCTGACACTGTTAGCATAGCAGAAGTATGTTTTGCACATCATGATCCACTACTCCTTTTCACAGCTAGATAATTATTATGTGACTACAAATAAAAAGCCAAGCATAACATGGGTTAGAGGTCAGAGAGGGGAATGTATTAGGATATTCACAGACTGTCTTAGAAACACAGACTGTCCACTTGAAACTGTCACAGAATTCTTTATGTCATTTACAATGTTGTTATCTTTTTCTGCACAACATATACAAACTGGCTTCTTATATACTTCACGGCACTCTCCTCAAATTTCTGAACTCATTTTGTGGGAAGCATCCCACAACTGTCTTCTGCTCTGATGTGTCGAACTCTTCAACAACCCCTGGTCACCATCATGACTTAAGCTGAGGGATGCTATATTCTTCTGAACACTATGACGTAGTTCTTTGCTGTTATGATGAGAGGATTTCTGCAAACATCTTTTTCTGCTTCAAGAGAATGTTCACAAAAAGAAGGTACATTTAAAATGATCGTATGCGCTCCACCTGCCAGGCACCATTCTCGAACGTTCTTACTTCATAAATTACATTCGTCTCCTTACGTCCACCATATCTTATTGATCGAACAGTGCATATCAAAGCTTGGACATGGATGATGTCTGGGTCCCGATATAGGCGGTAGTCAGGCCCTGCAAAGCCTGGACCAGAATGCTGCCCTTCAAAGAGCCATGCATAACCATTACTCCGAGCACCAGTATTCTTGTTGGCATCTCCAACGTTTTCTTCATTTCTGTTGTCACCCTCCTTGATGGCACCAGCATCTTCATTACTGTGGTCTTGAGTAGATTCAGCAGTGTTGTCCCCAACACCATCTTCATTTCTGTTGCCACCATAACCCATGTCACCATCAATGTCCTGATTTCCATTGCATGCAGTATTGTTGACTCCACAAGTGTCATCCCTACAGTCAACAACAGGACCAATGCTGGCTGCATTACTAGCAGCATCCTCAGCGACATTCCCAGTGCTGTCGTTGTAATGTTCATACTGTGCCTCTAATCCCAGATCTACCTCATGTGATACACTTCCTGTGTGGTTACTTAGATCTGAGACCACATCAACGTTACACTCAACTTCAACCATATTTTCATCCCTATCTGTCTCATCCCCTTCAGGACCAAATCCAGCAGCGTCAGATTCTGTCCCATTTTGTGAGTACTGTTTTTCAGACAACTCTGATTCACTGTCACTTTCTGAGGTTTCAACTTCTTCCTTTATTTCAATCTCTTCCATAGAGAGAGAGACAGAGTCAAAAGTATTCTGTTCACCATCTTGTTCTCGTTCTGCACTCCCACACATTAAATTACTCTTGGAGCTGGCACACCCTGTTCTATCATCCACTCCGTCATTTACATTATTCTGATCAGAAACTACAGTATCCACTTCATGTAGGTCCAGGATTTCTTTTAGGCCTCCAGTGGGTGAAGAACTAGTACTAGTAAATGTCCCAGCAGCTGACATCATGATTATGGGCTCAACTGATGACGACGTTGCACCATATTCTGGTGCTGACTTTGAGACACTGTCTTCTGTTATACATGTTATCGTGCTGGTACTCTCTTTTGTGTTTGCTTCCAGTTGGGCTGTTTCTCTGATACTTGCTTCAATATGTGCATTATCAGTGCTACCTACTGGTGATGGTGTGACGTTTGTCTCTTCAGTGAGAGAAGTGCTGTGTGATGTGCTTATGCAGGTCTCAGCAGTCGACAATACGTTTCTGGATTTCGTTGTTAATGTTGTGGCATCACACTGTGGTGCAGACTCAGATATACTACCTCCTTCTACACTGGCTTCTGTATTGGTCTTCTCTTTGATGCTTGCTTCTAGATGGAATCTTCCCATTAAATTCCCATTTGATTGCATGCCTGCTGCTGCTGGCTGTACTGCATCACCATTGGATAGTGAAATCACATTTAATTCTGCAGACAGTCTACTTTTTAATGCATTCATAATATGAATGCTACATAGTAAACATCCGATAGGTGAATGGCATGTGCAGCTGGACACCGAGTGAGAAACGCTAGCTACCATATGCTCAAAACTTTGGTCACTTAATGTATCACCAACTCTATTAGCACATTTCTGCAGATGTGCTGCCACATCCTGAAGTACATGCACAAACTCATCAACAGTTTTTCGAAAAGTGTCACCCAACTGTAACTGAGGAGGCGCTGATGCTGACCGTCGACGCAAGTATGGGTGCATTTCTAAATGCGTAAGTGCATGTGCAGGTTGTGAAGCTGCATTGTCTCTCATCTGCAAAGGTGCTGTGGCTACAGAACATGAAGTTGGTGTGAATGACCTCCTACTACCGTGGCTGTTAATAATCTCTCTGTTTCTGGATGACTGGCCATCTTTAAATACTTCACTCATCATCTTGAGAGTTGTGATAGTTTCAGAGCTTGTACTGCTGTGTTCTGTAGTTAGTGGTCTGCCTCCATACTGATAATCAGCATCTTTTACTTCGCTGTGAGAAGCACCCACAACAGCTTTTCTTTTTTGGGTACTACTGGCTGCTCTATTTACATCACTATTTCTGATGCTCTTCTCCATATGTTTGTTATGTTTTGCCTTCAAGCCATCACATGGAACTCTTATTTCATTTCCACTGTTGTTATCTTTTCCTACACAACATATACAAACTGACTTCTTATATATTTTACGGCGTTCTCGACGAAATTCTGAACTCATTTTGTGGGAAGCATCCCACAACTGTCTTCTGCTCTGATGGGTCGAACTCTCCAACAACCCCTGGTCATCATCATGACTCAAGCTGAGGGATGCTACATTCTTCTGATCACTATTATGTAGTTCTTTGCCATCATGATGAGTGGATTTCTGCAAGCATCTTTGTCTGCTTCTTGTTGTCGAGTTCTCTTGATTTTTTGTGCTGCAACCATTTGAACTCTTAGTAGTTATTTTGACATCTCTGATGCATTTCTTTTTATTGCGATTTGAAACTTTAGCCTGCATATGCTTCTCCATATCAAATGGCTCTAGCACCACTGACACTGTTTTATTTAGAACATTTGTAAGCTGGTCCTGCTTACTGGAATGTTCCAATTCTTCGTGGTAGTTAGTCGCTGCCTTCTTACTGCTACAAGTAACATCAGAATGCCTTCTTTTCCTGCTGTTTTTGGTCAATTCTATAAAACTTCTATTAGAATTTGTATTATCATGCTGTGCACTTTGACTGGTGTCTGATGCACATCCTCTTGATTCATTCGTCCTCTTGAGTGAACAGCTTTCCCCTCTGCCTCTGCTACTAGATCTGGTTTTCATGCTGGCTATTCACTCTCAGGCAGACTCTGTAAAGACAAATTAAATATCAGATTACCATGTGAGCCAGAAGCACTATTAACAAACAAATCTTAAAACAACTGCAACAGATTTCAGTTTAAAAAGAAAAAAAATAATAATAAACCCTCGTGGAATATGCACAAAATGCCAGGAATTTTTACAATCAAAAAGATGTCATATTCATCACAACCAACCAAGTTTAACAGAACCATGAAATTGTCAAACTAATAAATAGTGATTCAGAAAAACTCTGCAAACCCCCCCCCCCCCCCCCCCCCCCGTGCCTTTTCACTTTTCAGTGTACTTGTAATACTCCTGTACTCAGATCAGTAAAAACATGGAGTGATACTTCACATATGAACTTACACAGGGTGTCCCAAGAGAAATGGTCAATAGTCAGGGAAACGAAAGGAACAATTGTCTGAAGCAAAAAGTTGCATATGTATATATGCCCTATTCCAAATGGTTTCATAGATAGCACACATTTAATGTGTACTGTTATTTATTTTGTATATTATTCAATACATTGTTAAGGTTAAACATGCACATGCACAACAGTTAGTAATAAAAACAATATTTGATTTAAAAGTATCAACTGAAAAATAACATTTTTAACACATTCACCTCTAAGCATTACCACACATGTCTGTTTACAGCTGTTGTACAATTCACAAAAAATACTTGGATACTCCACCAACTTCAATGAATTTGCGCATTTTTAGGAAAATAGATTATTTTGTTTGTCTGAGTGCCTCTACACGTTTTGCAATGAGAGCATCAATGTCCATGATTAAGACCAAGCAGTTCATCTTCCATATTCATCATTTGTTTGTTCTCCTCCAACTTCATCTAAGCCCGTAAACAAAAATCTAATGCTGCAACGTCTGGTGACCTTGGTGGCCAGTTAATTCTTCTACCTCTACCAGTTCCGTGATTCAGGTAAGTGTGGTTGGGATGTTCCCTAACATGTCAGGTAAAATGTGGAGGGGCCCCATCATGCTGGAAGTACACTGCAGTCCATGTGGCTTAAGGAACAAAGGAATCAAATTTCCAAAAAATGCAAGTAATTCTGTCCCATAATTCACTCTTCTAAAATGACTGGACCTATCAACAGGTTACCAGCCATGCCACATCAAGCACTGATCAAAAAATAAAGTTGGATATTGGTTTCCACAGTAGCATATGGATTTTCCTGTGAACATCGATGATTATTATGCATGTTGTTGATTCCATAGCACATAAATGTGGCTTCACCAGTGAACAGTATTAATGGTCAGTTGATATTTAACCAGTAACTAAATTCAAGTAGTGTGGCACTGAACGAATGTGAAGAATGTGGACATAAGTTTCCCACATCTAATTTCACCAAATGTGTGTTTGTGGGTCACAAATACGTGCAAAAAGCTGCCATGTGCTGGCAGTAGGACTACACTGAACCATTTCAACAATGTGTTGCCGTTCCTGCACAGGTCAGAAGAATGCACATGGTCAGAAGAATAATTATTGGAAGAATACCTGTTTCACAATATGCTGAAAACTCTCTACAATCAGTAATGTGACTGGTTAAAAAGTGCTGCCTGTAGTCTTCAACAGTAGCAGGAGCACTACCAATGCAAATGTCATAAATGTACACCGTATCTGCATATTATTCTTGTAGCCAAGTCAGTGAAGCAAAATTTGGCAAAAAAATTGTGCTGTCACCATTTTTTGTACAGTAGTAGGAGGAAGTGACATGAACAACGTCCCAAAAATTGTGACCAGTGTGGTGTGAGTGTGGGGATGAAGGGGCGTTTAAAGGTCACGTTTTCATGGTTCTCTTGAATATCTCAAAAATTGCAATTTCTAGCAAAAATGTCTCCCAGTATGAATTTAAACTACATTAAATTTCCTACATGAAAGGTCTTCATTTTTTCTCTAGGACTGATAATTACCACATTACAGGGGATGGAAAAATAGCAATTATTAAAAACAGTGTCTTAACTACATACAATTGTATTAAGGGATAATCTGAGATACGAGGGTGTGATGAGTTGAAGGGCTGTGCAGAGAGGGAGGGGGGAGGGGGGAGAGGGAGTATGGGGGCTGGAGGGTGAATGCATGATGGATGAGGCAGGTCACCAGATCGTGGTCATGCACTTCCCTCCTTTCTAGGTCTGCCAACTGAACAGCGAGTGGACGAGTCCCAACTCTCTATCCCACTATGTCACTACATGGAATACAGATATGACTCTCTAATAATAGTAACACAAGAAATATATATGGGCAGACTGTATGTAAATCTCTGCATACTGTTCTACACTGCTACAGGGAAATTTATTCTTATTCACCCTCTATGACACTGTAGCATTCTGCAGGCAAAGGCAACAACTCCATGGCTTGCTTTTCAGTTTACAGACAGACTATACCTCCCCCAGCATTTCCACTATGTGATCAAAAGTATCCTGACACCTGGCTGAAAATGACTTACAAGTTCATGGCACCCTTCATCAGTAATGCTGGAATTCAATATGGTGTTGACCCATCCTTAGTCTTGATGACAGCTTCCACTCCTGCAGGCATGTGTTCTATCAGGTGCTAGAAGGTTTCTTGGGGAATGGCAGCCCATTCTTCACAGAGTGCTGCACTAGGGAGAGGTATCGATGTCAGTTGGTGAGGCCCGGCACGAAGTCAGCATTCCAAAACATTGCAAAGGTGTTTTATAGGATTCAGGTCAAGACTCTGTGCAGGCTAGTCCATTACAGGGATGTTATTCTCATGTAACCACTTTGCCACAGGCCGTGCATTATGATCAGGTGCTCAATCCTGTTGAAACATGCAATCGCCTTAACAGAATTGCAAGAAGGTGCTTAAAACATCATTGGAGGCATGTGCTGTGATAGTGCCATGCAAAACAACAATGGGTGCAAGCCACCCTCCATGAAAAACATGACCACACCATAACACCACTGCCTCCGAATTTTATTGTTGGCACTACACACGCTGGCAGATTACGTTCGCTGGGCATTCACCATACCCACACCCTGCCATCGGATCGCTATAGTGTGTACCATGATTTGTCACTCCACACAATGTTTTTCCACTGTTCAATCATCCAATGTTTATGCTCCTTACACCAAGCGAGGCATTGTTTGGCATTTACTGCCATGATGTGTGGCTTATGAGCAGTCATTCGATCATGAAATCCAAGTTTTCTTACCTCCTGCCTAACTGTCACAGTACTTCCAGTGGATCCTCGTGCAGTTTGTGTGATGGTCTGAATATATGTCTGCCTATTACACATTACAACACTCTTCAACTGTCAGCGGTCTGTCAGTCAACAGACAAGATCGGCCTGTACGCTTTTGTGCTGTACATGTCTCTTCGTATTTCCACTTCACTATCACATCAGAAACAGTGGACCTAGGGATGTTTAGGAGTGTGGAAATCTCTCGTACAGGCATATGCCAAGTGACACCCAATCAACTGACCACGTTTGAAGTCCGTGAGATCCGCGGAGTGTCCCATTCTGCTCTCTCACAATGTCTAATGACTACTGAGGTCACTGATATGGAGTACCTGGCAGCACAATGCACCTAATATGAAAAATATATGTTTTTGGGTTGTCCGGGTACTTTCGATCATGTAGTGCATATGAGCAGGCAAAATAACTTCACTGGGCCCATGTTTATATAGTTATTTTCAGTTTTATTACACGAGTATTTATTTGCAATTGTTAAGTGAGCTATTATGTCAAAAAGGTCCACAGCTAGAGCTATCAACTGTGTACACATCAAAGAACCTATCCTAGCTGTAGCATGCTGGCAATATGTGTTTGACAATGTTGATATTGTTTCTGCTATCAATGATGAAGACTTTTCAGAGCATGAGGAGTATCAAATGCATCCCCTCAGCCTCAGCTCTTCCAGCATCTGATGAGGCCCAGAGGCTCAAACTGCCTCCTTCTGCAACAGAAGTATGTCACCTGAATGTTATGGAACTTCAGAGATTTCAACACAAGTCAAGCAATGCATTATTGCACATTACTGTCCTAAATTCGAATGTAAGTCCTTTTCCATCAGAGATATGGACACCCACCCTGCAAGATATGGTAAGTGGCTCCAGTCACTGCAGCCCACTCTATTACAAGTGCTAGCTATACCAGTAACACAAAGTTGAGGGAAGTGCAGTAACTTTCTGGTCAATCATTAATTCACCAGCAAGTGACTACAACATAGTTACACAACTTTAGAATATGTTGCCAACAACAAGCAGTAGCAAGATACCACATTTACCAATCCAGTCTGTTTCCCACTAGCACCACATATGCCAATGACAACATCATACTTACAAATGAAGCATTTCTCAGCCACTGTTTATAGGAATCCATTTTACATAAAAGCTCACTTAACAACTGCAATGAAGTACTCACTGAATGAACTGAAAATACCTCCACTATATAAACACAACATCAGTGAAGTTATTTTGTCTACTTACATCAGGGAACCACAGATGAAACACTGGGGAGGTACAGTCAGACTGTAAACTGAAAAGCAAGCAGTGCTGGTGGTGAAGGAAGTCACTTTTCTCAGAAGAATCCAGCTTCTCGTAGCCATATTACACAACTTCATACAAACTCAGTAAGGTGTGATAATGGCATCTTTGTTGCTGTAAAGGCTTTCTTGACTAACATCAGCTCACCATGTCTAATCTAAAGGCTAATTAACACTCATGAATGATACAGAGTGCATTTAAAGAAAACCTGATTTGCATCCCCATAGTGTCACTACTAGCGCCACTCTTATGCGACTGGCACAAAATTGCAAACAGACATCACCGATCAAAAGTAGAAACATGCCTAACAACTTTTGTTTATTTCACACAACCCCTTGCTGGTGTTGCATTTTTTTCTGTCAGTGTATTTATTATATGCTGATTTTAACATTAACCTGAAACTGAAAAAAAAAAAATAAAAATAAAAACATGTACCTTAAAATGAAGAAAAAGGAATAACCTGATAACTGAAAATAGAGAAATAAGAAAACTTTTAAGCAGTTTTATCTGAAAACAACTTTATTCAGACCATACTAGAAAAACAGAGGTGTCATCTTCCCTGTTTCACATATACTGAAAATTGTGTTACTAAAAGCTATACATGTGAACTTAGGTCTTTCAGATCATGACACACTACTGACACTAATAAATTCTTCTATATTGCAAGTAGTAAAAAAAAAAAAAAAGTGGGAATATGAAAGGCACTTCAACAAAGAAAAGATGAATATTCTTGTACAAATGTTAGCAAAGGAAACATGGGGAAATATAGTTTCAAAACCAACAACCAATAATTCATTCTATGCATTTTTCTCATACTTTTTGTGTCACAGTTGTGATGCATTTTCCACAAAAGGAAGAAAAACCCTTACAAAAATCAATGTTGAACAAAGGAAAAATATGAAGTGGATATCATTTACTATCACAGTATCTAGTGAAACTAAACATCTCAATCACCTCAAAAAAGACAACTTCACAGAATATGATAAGACATACAAGAAAATTCATGGGAAAGTGATTAAAGAAAAGACAATGCACAGTGATGGAGTAGTTCATGACCTGGACCTCACAATACAAAATAAACAAATTCAGAGCGTAACTGTAACCTAATTTTTAAGTGTGCATGCTGACAAAAATTTAGACTGTTCATGGCATTGCACCAATGCAGTCATCCTGTAAGCTTCCATTCTAAGAACAGAAACATGGGTGTTTATAGTGATATATGTGGTGCAACAGTGATAAAATGTTTTCAAATTTTCACAGAATCTCAACTGTAGATTCATCCCTTCTGTATCCAGTGGCTCAGTACAAAAAAATTGTTATGTTTTTGTGATAACAAACAGTGCATCCCTATATCCCAGATGTTACAAACCAAGGTTTAGGTACTGAACAGTTAGTTACTGCAACACAATTAAACAATATATAGTGCTTACAAGATGCACTGAAAAGATTAAAAACAAATACAAACAATAATAACAGAAGTATGTGTGCCAAACAGCAAAATGAAAATACACACACAGGCAATATATCGGTAACAGTTGTGACAAAAAATAATTACAATGTATTAGTTGCAGAAGAAGCTGACAGCCAACAAATAAATTCTGTAAATTATAATCTAACTTCAGCTGCACTATAAACACCTCTGTGCAGAAAGTCAAGAGAATGTATTCAAGCAATAAACAAAGGAATATAAAAAATGAGTTGTGATGCTCGGTGACATCCACACCATGAGAAATCTGAAAAAATAAATGAGTATAATACATCACATATGGCTATAGGAATGATGAAATTGAGTGCACCTTTGACTGAAATAACAAAAAACACCAAACTCACTCAGAGAATTATCTAAGAATGATACTTTCATAATCATGGGTGCAAGTAATGATGAATACTGAAAGGAGGGTAGGCATACTACACAGTGCTTTTCTACACTACTTGATCTTAAAATGCCCAACATCACTAGTACTAGCATGCCTCACAGATAGGACCTGCAGGATGACTCGGTCATAAATTTGGAGCTTTTTTTTAAAAAAAAAAAAAAGAAAGAAAGAGCAAGGTCTATCCTAATGTAAAATTCTTTGAACTTTCCATTTCAATAGAATTGTTTATGAAACACAGACATCACAACAACACTGGGAAGTCATACATTGGCAAAATACTAACAAAATTAATACACATAGATGACCTCATTGAAATAAAAACAACCAGTTTCGACAAAAGCCACATTGCGATCGGGCTGAGCAAACCTGAAACACCAAACTCAGAAATTGTTTGTGTTGAAAGTTGTGCAACTACCAAAAACACAGAAATATAACAGAAGAGACATTTTTAGGTGACAAAACAAAAATGATAGATACAGATACAGATACAGATACAGAAAAAAAAAGATCCACAGTGAGGAAAAAAATTAACCAGAAACATCTGAAGGAAGCTTCTTTTATATGCTTAGGTGAACACTGATAAAGGTCTGTATTGTTGCCAGTTTACACAATCCTCCTCATTCTGTACAATATCCTTTGAGCATGGTGAGATACGCATTTTTGTTAGAAGTAACACGAGACACTGCTGTTTAAAATCATGGGAAAGGAAAACAAAACTTCAAAATTTATACTAAATTTATACTTCACTAAAAACAATTACAATTTGCCTGTACAGAAGCCCAAATGTGATCTTAGCTTATATTCTTATAGAAACTAAGACAGTGCATTCAATAAGCTTAAAGATAATAAGAAAAATCTAATGGTGTGTGATGATTAATTGAACTTCCAGGAAAACTCAAACAAAAAAATTATAAATGCAGAAAATAATTCCAGGCTAGAACAATAAATACAGGGTTTTGTGCCCATAATGGACGGTGTAATGTTTTCTATACCACAAACCACAATGCAAACAGAATTAATGACAGAAGAATGAATGCTAAGTGAAAAAATATAGATACCTTCAGACAACTGTTAGGTGAGGAAACATGGAATGCAGTATATCAGCATGGCAGAACATGTCAAAAGTCTGACAAATCTGTGGAAATATGTAGTAACTACTATAAAACTGCATTCCCACTGAATGAACACAGGCTATGGTCTAATAATAAAAACAGGTCTAGCTGCAATTAATCTTTCACAGAAAAAAAGAAAATCTATATTGTATTAAGGACACTGTGGGTGTGTGATGAATTTCATGCTTACTGCAGAAAATACAAGTAATATTTTAATAGTTGTTACAGAAGCAAAAATGAAGGAAAATGACCTTTACATGCCACAAGACAAAAGCTACATCAGAAGTTGTGAAACAGTAGACAGGTAATGTCACTAACAGAAATGCCAATATCAAGCTATGTCAAGATGAAGAGAAAATAACTGACACAAGGAATATAGCAAAAATCGTCAACAACTATTAATAAACATATGTAGGCAACTAATCAGTAAGATTAACCCAAGTAACCAAAATGCAACAGCAACATCAGTCAAGATCAACAACACTGCTACCTCATTACATCTGTACCAAATGAATAAAGAAGAAATTTTTACTGTAATAAAAACTTTAAAAACGAAATTAATAATCATTTAGAGTTGATAGTATACCTGATAAAATAATAAAGAGATGTAGTGGAATCACTGTAAAACCATTGACACATTTATGCAATAGTTTACTGACATCAAGGTCTTCTCTTCCTATCAAAAAAATGCAAAACTGAAACTAATATTTAAAAAAAGGAAAAACAGAGGAAGTTGTCAATTACAGGGCAATTGCCCTATTGTCCTGCTTCTCAAAATTTTTTGAGTAGGTCTTCCACAACAGACTGACATGCTTTATGCAAAAATATCAAATTCTGTTCATAGCGCAACACAGGTTTAAAATGAACAGCCGACCGGCACTGCTACCTATGAATTTCTGAGTGAAATTTACCAGAAAGTGGACAATGGTGAATATAATATTGGAGGATTCCTTGACTTGTTGAAGGCATTCAGTATAATAGATAATGATGCACTACTACAGAAATTAAATAAACTAGGCTTAAGAGGCACACCTACTGTTGGGTCATGTCATACCTTTGCAGACACAAACAAATAGTGAAAATACAACACACTGCATGCAACACAATTACAGACCAACACTCAGCTTACCAAGAGATTAAATATGTTGTTCCCGAGCACCAGTCAGACGTTCCTCCTAAATGTAAATGACCTAAAAACAAACATAAATTTCAAAATATTTATCAGTTTGCTGATAACACAAGCTTTGGTTAACTTTTCAGATAATCACTTTGACATTTCCACATAATAAAGCTGTCCTCAACCCAAAGGTTATTTGGAACACTGCAGTGCATTACTGGATATGGTCCCAATGGAAGTGGTATCCCCTTGCTTCCTCTGACACTGAGCTGACGTATGCAGACAACTACACGACAACCCACAGTTTACTGTGGACTCCAAGCCATGGTGAATCTCAACATTTTTCAAACTAACGAATCATTGCCAGATGTGAAAGAAATAATAAGTGATAGGAAAAGGACCAACTGCAGATTAAAACCTGGACCTTTTGATATTTAATCTGACATCTAGCCACTGAGCCACACACCGCTTCCACACCTCGGAATAAGGAAAATATTGGAATGAGAGTGATAAGTAGTTTCTCACATAACTGTACTTTGCCACAGAAGGAAGGGAAACACACTTGAAACTTTAAGGTGAATTTCATACTATTTATCATGCAGAATAGTATTAGAGGTGGTGGGAGAGGAACTATACAACAGTTTCTCTCCTGTAAAATCAATCAAATATGCCCCACAAAGGAAAGCAACAGGGTGAGTCAGCAGAGTTGTTCAACATTATCTTCATGTTCATCTCTGAACAACACTAACAGAGCACTAAGGATCTATCATCTTGAGAGTGAGCTTTCTTCACACATGATATACAAGTATTTAACCACTTGTAATGTCCAATTAGTCCTTGAAAATGGGAACAGGAGTAAAGTAATACAACGAAACTGTGTTCAACACCTTCACATAGCCTGCTTTCTGATGTGAAAAGGAGACAGTCTACCATAGAGGATTCTTTTGCGGTCATCATCAATGAAACGAAGTGCAGGAAAATTGCATTACGCAGTTCAGTACTCATATAGGAAGACATGTATAGAAGTTAGTACCAAATATTCAGCTGTTTTTGATAAATAACTTAAAATATTCTGTTCGCATGTGTGTAGTACTTGTTCATTTATCTTCAGTCAGCTGTGCAACTATTAGCAGCAGTATCAGTACTCCAACAGTAATTCACGCATCGCCCTAGCCAGTGTTGACTGATACCACCATGCAGCAGCACTGCTAGTTAGTTGATTGCGTGTTTCATTGATCAGTCGCATGGTACGGTAGCTGTTATGATGTGGAACATGTCAAGTGCACAAGAAATGCACATATGAAACAAGATTTTTTTAATATATAGATATTACAATACATAGATTAATATTTCTATTATTTACCCCATTCCCTTAAATGGCACAAAATGCATATACTATATTTATAGATTTATTTATTCCTATTCAAGAATTCATCTATGGTATAGAAGGAGTTGTCAAAGAGATATGATTTCAATTAATTTCTGAAGCTATTACTGCTGTCTGTCGGACATTTTATTTCATCTGGTTATTTGTCAAAAATTTTTACAGCAGCATATTTTACCCCTTTCTGTGCCAAAGATAAGTTGAATAAAGGATAGTTAACATCTTTCTTTTTTCTGGTATTATGATCATGAATGTCACTGTTTTCAAACTGGTCCATGTTGCTGAGAACAAATTTCATTAGTGAGTAAATGTACTGTGAAGCTGTTATAAGAATTCACAATCTTTTTAAAAGATGCCTACAAGATGTGCAACTATGAACCCCACACATTATTCTAACCACTTTCTTTTGAGCAGTGAATAATTTTGTCTAAATGTTGAGTTACACCAAAATATTATTCGGTATGACATCAGAGATGAAAGTATGCAAAGTGTGTTAGCTTACGAATTTCTATATCCTCAGAAATTGGCAATTATTCTGATTACAAAAGTTGCTGAACCTTGCTTTAGAGGAACCAAAATATAAATTTTCCAATTAAGTTTCTCATCTATACATACTCCCAAAAACTTAGAATGCTCTACCCTGTCTACTGACTTCTGTTGATGTGTTGTATTTAGTTCAGCTTCCTGTTTCAGATAGGAAGGGAGGTCATTCACATATATCAAGAACAGAAGGAGACCCATGATTGAACCCTGTGGAACACCTAATGTAATTTCACCCCAGTTAGATGAACTGGCAAACTTATTTAAATCACTTGACCCATATAAGGAAACTTTTTGCTTCCTGTTCTGTAGATATGACTTGAACCACTCATATGCTACTCCATTTATACCATAGAATTGTAATTTCTGTAACATAATATCATGGTTCACACAGTCAAATGCTCTGGACAAGTCACAGAAAATTCCTGTTGTTGACAATTCACTATTTAAAGACTTTATTATGTGGACAGTGAAATTGTACATTGCTGTCTCAGTGGAACAGCATTTTTGAAATCCAAACTGTGATTTACGAAGTATCCCATTACTGTTGAGACGGCTAACCACTCTTGACTACATTACTTTATCAAAGATTTTTGAAAATGGTGTAAGCAAGGATACTGGCCGATAATTATTGACATCTGTGGTGTCTCCCTTTTTGTAGAGAGGCCTGACAATGGCGTATTTTAACCTGTCTGGTAAAATACCTTGAGTTAGTGATGCATTACATATGTGATATCAGCTTTAATTGTTTTACATTGTTTTCGTATCTTATTAGAGATGTCATCTACTATAACAGAACATTTATTTTTCAAAGATTTAATAATTTTACTTATTTCACAAGGGGACGTTAGGTGAAAATCTGCCAAAATTTTTTCAGAACAGACCCTTCCATGTATTACCTGGCGTTTTCTTTTGAACTGTTCTCACCCACCAATTTTTTCTCCTACACTTAAGAAATGGTTGTTAAATACATTAGCTACTTGTGTACTGTTGGTTAGGATGGTCTCATTCTCTTTAATAGTACATCTACATCTACATTTGTACTCCGCAAGCCACACAACAGTGTGTGGTGGAGGGCACTTTACATGCCATTGTCATTGCCTCCCTTTCCTGTTCCAGTCGCATATGGTTCGTGGGAAGAACGACTGCTGGAAGCCTGCACTGGAATCTATCTAATTTTACATTCGTGATCTCCTCAGGAGGTATAAGTAGGGGGAAGCAATATATTCGATACCTCATCCAGAAATGCACCCTCTCGAAACCTGGACAGCAAGCTACACCGCGATGCAGAGCGCCTCTCTTGTCTGCACTTGAGTTTGCTAAACATCTCCGTAACACTATCACACTTACCATATAACCCTGTGACGAAACACGCCACTCTTCTTTGGATCTTCTCTATCTCCTCTGTCAACCCAACCTGGTACGGATCCCACACTGATGAGCAATACTCAAGTATAGGTCGAACGAGTGTTTTGTAAGCCACCTCCTTTGTTCATGGACTACATTTTCTAAGGACTCTCCCAATGAATCTAAACCTGGCACCCGCCTTACAAACAATTAATTTTATATGATCATTCCACTTCAAATTGTTCCGTACGCATACTCCTAGATATTTTACAGAAGTAACTGCTACCATTGTTTGTTCTGCTATCATATAATCATACAATAAATGACCCTTCTTTCTACGTATTCACAATTCATTACATTTGTCTATGTTAAGGTTCAGTTGCCACTCCCTGCACCATGTGCCTATCCACTGCAGATCTTCCTGCATTTCGCTGCAATTTTCTAATACTGCAACTTCTCTGCACACTGCAGCATCACCCGTGAAAAGCCGCATGGAACTTCCGACACTATCTATTCGGTCATTTATATATATATATATTGTGAAAAGCAATGGCCCCACAACACACCCCTGTGGCACGCCAGAGGTTACTTTAACGTCTGTAGATGTCTCTCCATTGAGAACAACATGCTGTGTTCTGTTTGCTAAAAACTCTTCAATCCAGCCACACAGCTGGTCTGATATTCCGTAGGCTCTTACTTTGTTTATCAGGCAATAGCGTGGAACTGTATTTAACACCTTCCGGAAGTGAAGTAATACATCCCACCCCAGTGATTACTTTTCCTGTCTCTCTTCTAACAACATTCCATATTAATTTGATTTTATTGCTGGAGTTGTTAATTTCTTCTCTAACATACATATTTCTTGATTTCCTTACAACTTTTCTCAGTATGTTACAATAATTTTATAGTGTAAAACTACTTCTGGATCTTTACTAGTTCTTGCTGTCTCATACAGTTTTCTTTTTCTTTCTGAAGACACTTTAATGCCTGTAGTAATCCAAGGTTTCTTTGAAAAGCGTGTGGTGTTACATTTAGTAATTTTCTTTGGGGAAAAAATGTTCAAAAAGGAATATAAATTGATCAAGAAATATGTTGCGTTCATCATTAACATTTGGCTCATTATATACATCTCCCCAATTAACATTTCTTAAGCTCTCTCTGAAGTGCTCTATAGATACCGGGTTGAGCGACCTCACACTTAATGGTTTCCGAACTGTAAACCTTGTTAGGTTTTGTAAATTAATCAGTTGTGAATCATGGTCTGACAATCCATTTACCACAGGAAAAGCATGTGTTTGTTTTACATCCTCTTTCTGTACAAATACATTATCTATTAGTGTGCTACTGTCTTGGGCTATATGTGTAGGGGAACTGATCGCTGATTCTAAGTTATAGTTATATATACACCTCTAGTTCACGTTTCCTATCAGAATTACTTCAGGGTGTATACGCGGACAAGAAAAAAAATTACACTTTCTCCCAGGTGAAAATACACTTTTTCCCTGTCAAGTGACAGTATACTTTTCCTCAGAACTGTAAAAATTATCAATATTTTGAATGGTTATAGAAAAAAAAAACACGTTTTGGAAAGATCTTTGATGTGCAGCAACATGTACGCTGCATATTACGAAAGTGTAAATTTAAATTCCACCAAACGCCGCATGTTACTTTCCGAAGCATTGAAATCAAGATTGCAATGCGCTTTTGTAGCCAGTCCTAGCTCGTCACGGGATCTCACCAGCCGATGACAGCGGATCTTCTAGCATAGGATACGTGATATAGTCAGCCAATATCAAAATCAGTGTTAAGTAGCGCGTACACACAAATAGGAAAAGTTAATGGTTTAAATTAACATACACAGCGTTACTACAAGAAAAGAAAAGCTTTCACATACAATATTGGTCTCTGAGGTTAGTAAGCTGCAAGAGCAGCTAAGCTTTCACATATAATGTTGATTTTTTTTGCGCGTGTTACACTTTAAGGTACAACACACAAATGCGTCAGTAAAATTTTTAATAAAGACATAAATGTATGATCTTCTGAGCTCGAAATTTTTCTAAATGTATGTCGTCAAAGACTTGATTTTTAAATGAGAGTCAAACACTCCGCGATTTAAAAAATTCATCGTACATTCTCGCACATAATTCATCTTGCATAAAAGGACATTTACTTTGAAAGTAACGCTTTTCAAACAACCATTCGAAATATTATCACGTGACCTGTTAGAAATAGGTTCGTTTCAGTAGTTGCCAGAGAGTGCCAGAAACAGGCGTCACCGCGCTTGCGCATCTACGATTATGCACGAAGCCCGTATGCTCGTAAGTGTAAAACATTAAAAGATCTTACACTGTGTCATAAAAGAAACAAAACATCATCAGGATACTCCAAGAACATCGGAATTTCGTGAACCATACTACAATGCGTAATTCGGCTTAAAGTGCACATTCGTATGTCCAGATTTGGGCGTAAATTATCTTGAGTACCGGTACTGTATTATCTCATGTTTGGTTCTTTATTATGGCATAATGCCATACGTGCTAGAAGATGAAAACATGCACTTTTGAAATGCAGCGAACAGTTGAAACTAGCCCATAGTATGGATTTAAGCATTTCGTTTCAAATAAATTGCCTGCCCCAGCGGAAAAGATTAATAAAAGCCAAATTTCTTTAGCAAACCGACAAAAATAACTTCATTGTTCTGCAAGGCGATTAATGCCTGACTGTCAGAAAGGTGGAGATAAAACCTGAAACTAATAACACATTTTAGCCTTCCGTAATTACGAGAACATATTTTAATTCATTTGATAGCTCACGGCCATAGATATCCGTTTTGTTTTCGTTTAATGTGAGAGCAATAAATGAAGAGGAAACAGCAAAATCACTAAACGTAAACACGGGTCACGTGGAGACTCCCCACTAGAACTCAGACCGCTCTGTGAATCAGCCCCGGATCTCCGATATTTCCGAACCGGGGCAATATTAGATAGTAGCGCCCAGCCACACGTCTGTAGCGAAGAAGCGGGGACTGGTTCTTCTCATACGTGACTAAACTGCACACGCACAAGGGCCGGTCCACAACTGCTCAAACAAATCCAAAGTAAACACTTGTGATGTCACGCTCATCGGAGGCAATTTGTTGTTAGGAAGAATTGCATAGTCTTCCCAAAGCCTTTGACACACTTTGCAGTTGGCAAACGCTTGTATGAGCACTGTGTTTTATATGGCGTATTTCTTTTGCGACTTAAGCTTTATTTTCGGTTTTTTTTTCTCACGTTCATGTTTTGTTGCTGCAATATAATACTGCAGAAGCGGGATACAGTAATATCCTTTGTTAGAGTATTGGTTCTTACCCGTCAAAATCACAAAAATTTAACTGAAAACAAAAGCCAAAACAATGAAAAATTCCCGGGTTTATCCTTATTCTCTCCCGGATGAAAAAATTCCCGGGTTTTTCCCGGATCTCCCAGTAGTCCCGGGTCGTATACACCCTGTTACTTAGAAAGTTTACACTGAAATCACCAGAGATTAATAATTTCTTTTTGTCTGACAGACAGCATAATAGGGAGTCACACTTTTTTTATGAGCAGCTCCCAGTCTCCTAATGGGGACCTATACACTGTTGCTAATATCAGTACAACGGCTGAAAGCAAGGGGAAACTACAGCCGTAATTTTTCCCGAGGGCATGCAGCTTTACTGTATGATTACATGATGATGGCGTCCTCTTGGGTAAAATATTCCGGAGGTAAAATAGTCCCCCATTCGGATCTCCGGGCGGGGACTACTCAAGAGGATGTCGTTATCAGGAGAAAGAAAACTGGCGTTCTACGGATCGGAGCGTGGAATGTCAGATCCCTTAATCGGGCAGGTAGGTTAGAAAATTTGAAAAGGGAAATGGATAGGTTGAAGTTAGATATAGTGGGAATTAGTGAAGTTCGGTGGCAGGAGGAACAAGACTTCTGGTCAGGTGACTACAGGGTTATAAACACAAAATCAAATAGGGGTAATGCAGGAGTAGGTTTAATAATGAATAGGAAAATAGGAATGCGGGTAAGCTGCTACAAACAGCATAGTGAATGCATTATTGTGGCCAAGATAGATACGAAGCCCACACCTACTACAGTAGTACAAGTTTATATGCCAACTAGCTCTGCAGATGACGAAGAAATTGAAGAAATGTATGATGAAATAAAAGAAATTATTCAGATTGTGAAGGGAGACGAAAATTTAATAGTCATGGGTGACTGGAATTCGAGTGTAGGAAAAGGGAGAGAAGGAAACATAGTAGGTGAATATGGATTGGGGGACAGAAATGAAAGAGGAAGCCGCCTGGTAGAATTTTGCACAGAGCACAACATAATCATAGCTAACACTTGGTTTAAGAATCATGAAAGAAGGTTGTATACATGGAATAACCCTGGAGATACTAAAAGGTATCAGATAGATTATATAATGGTAAGACAGAGATTTAGGAACCAGGTTTTAAATTGTAAGACATTTCCAGGGGCAGATGTGGACTCTGACCACAATCTATTGGTTATGACCTGTAGATTAAAACTGAAGAAACTGCAAAAAGGTGGGAATTTAAGGAAATGGGACCTGGATAAACAAAAAGAACCAGAGGTTGTACAGAGATTCAGGGAGAGCATAAGGGAGCAATTGACAGGAATGGGGGAAATAAATACAGTAGAAGAAGAATGGGTAGCTTTGAGGGATGAAGTAGTGAAGGCAGCAGAGGATCAAGTAGGTAAAAAGACGAGGGCTAGTAGAAATCCTTGGGTAACAGAAGAAATATTGAATTTAATTGATGAAAGGAGAAAATATAAAAATGCAGTAAGTGAAACAGGCAAAAAGGAATACAAACGTCTCAAAAATGAGATCGACAGGAAGTGCAAAATGGCTAAGCAGGGATGGCTAGAGGACAAATGTAAGGATGTAGAGGCCTATCTCAGTAGGGGTAAGATAGATACCGCCTACAGGAAAATTAAAGAGACCTTTGGAGATAAGAGAACGACTTGTATGAATATCAAGAGCTCAGATGGAAACCCAGTTCTAAGCAAAGAAGGGAAAGCAGAAAGGTGGAAGGAGTATATAGAAGGTCTATACAAGGGCGATGTACTTGAGGACAATATTATGGAAATGGAAGAGGATGTAGATGAAGATGAAATGGGAGATATGATACTGCGTGAAGAGTTTGACAGAGCACTGAAAGACCTGAGTCGAAACAACGCCCCCGGAGTAGACAATATTCCATTGGAACTACTGACGGCCGTGGGAGAGCCAGTCCTGACAAAACTCTACCATCTGGTGAGCAAGATGTATGAAACAGGCGAAATACCCTCAGACTTCAAGAAGAATATAATAATTCCAATCCCAAAGAAAGCAGGTGTTGACAGATGTGAAAATTACCGAACTATCAGCTTAATAAGTCACAGCTGCAAAATACTAACACGAATTCTTTACAGACGAATGGAAAAACTAGTAGAAGCCAACCTCGGGGAAGATCAGTTTGGATTCCGTAGAAACACTGGAACACGTGAGGCAATACTGACCTTACGACTTATCTTAGAAGAAAGATTAAGGAAAGGCAAACCTACGTTTCTAGCATTTGTAGATTTAGAGAAAGCTTTTGACAATGTTGACTGGAATACTCTCTTTCAAATTCTAAAGGTGGCAGGGGTAAAATACAGGGAGCGAAAGGCTATTTATAATTTGTACAGAAACCAGATGGCAGTTATAAGAGTCGAGGGACATGAAAGGGAAGCAGTGGTTGGGAAGGGAGTAAGACAGGGTTGTAGCCTCTCCCCGATGTTATTCAATCTGTATATTGAGCAAGCAGTAAAGGAAACAAAAGAAAAATTCGGAGTAGGTATTAAAATTCATGGAGAAGAAATAAAAACTTTGAGGTTCGCCGATGACATTGTAATTCTGTCAGAGACAGCAAAGGACTTGGAAGAGCAGTTGAACGGAATGGACAGTGTCTTGAAAGGAGGATATAAGATGAACATCAACAAAAGCAAAACAAGGATAATGGAATGTAGTCTAATTAAGTCGGGTGATGCTGAGGGAATTAGATTAGGAAATGAGGCACTTAAAGTAGTAAAGGAGTTCTGCTATTTGGGGAGCAAAATAACTGATGATGGTCGAAGTAGAGAGGATATAAAATGTAGGCTGGCAATGGCAAGGAAAGCGTTTCTGAAGAAGAGAAATTTGTTAACATCCAGTATTGATTTAAGTGTCAGGAAGTCATTTCTGAAAGTATTCGTATGGAGTGTAGCCATGTATGGAAGTGAAACATGGACGATAAATAGTTTGGACAAGAAGAGAATAGAAGCTTTCGAAATGTGGTGCTACAGAAGAATGCTGAAGATTAGATGGGTAGATCACATAACTAATGAGGAAGTATTGAATAGGATTGGGGAGAAGAGAAGTTTGTGGCACAACTTGACCAGAAGAAGGGATCGGTTGGTAGGACATGTTCTGAGGCATCAAGGGATCACCAATTTAGTATTGGAGGGCAGCGTGGAGGGTAAAAATCGTAGAGGGAGACCAAGAGATGAATACACTAAGCAGATTCAGAAGGATGTAGGTTGCAGTAGGTACTGGGAGATGAAAAAGCTTGCACAGGATAGAGTAGCATGGAGAGCTGCATCAAACCAGTCTCAGGACTGAAGACCACAACAACAACAACAATATCAGTACTACATTATCTAGCAGAAGTTCACATGCACAAACCTCAAAGTGCCGATCAACACAAAATTTGCTTACTTATACAGTTTTGCATTTATACCCTTGTTTTATGAAAATGGCAACTCCTCCTTTATCCATCCTAGATCTATAAGTGTAAGATGCCAAATTATACCCACTTATATTGACACTATCCATGCCCACAGTTACATGGTGTTCAGACAGACAAGAGTATATCAATATCACTCTTATTTTTGAGGTCATCTAAACACACTAATAGCTCATCTACTTTATGTTTTAAATGGTTCAAATGGCTCTGAGCACTATGGGACTTAACTTCTGAGTTCATCAGTCCCCTAGATCTTAGAACTACTTAAACCTAACTAATCTAAGGACATCACACACATCCATGCCCAAGGCAGGATTCGAACCAGCGGTCGAGTGGTTCCAGACTGTAGTGCCTAGAACCGCTCGGCCACTCTGGCCGGCTTTATGTTTTATTGCCCTGATATTTTGATGAAATAAGTTGATACTGCCCTTAGCTTTACCCCTATTTACTGTACATGAAGTTTCTTTTATTCTATTTATCTTGATTGTCATCTGTCTGGACTTTGGCTTTAACCTAAAAAACCTGTCTGCCTGGACCCATTAACCACAGGTATCACTCCTTGTGTGACTGTGGACCCCCTTACAGTTTCTGGTAATACAGAAGCTAACATATTTTCCCCATCCTATTCAGGTGCAGGCCATGTGTAGTGTATCCCCATTGCCGGAGTACTGGTTATTCATCATTTTTTAATGTTTCTGTCAATACAAATTGATAAGTACTGCGCTACACTAATTTGGGACCACTCTATTGAACATGCATGTAAAATTTCACTTTAAACATAATTTTGTTTGTAACAGGGAAACAAACCAATGCTTTCATTGATGCAGGGAGTTGTATGAAAGATGTGATGAGCAGTATTTGCTTTGGCTGACTCCAGCTACACACTGCAAAAACAAAATTGCAAATGTCTGCTGAAACACAGCAGAAAATTTACATGACGACTCTTAGGAGGGACACCATGGATGAGTTGTCTGGGTGTAACAGTAACTTCATTTATAGGCATCTGCACGGGTATCTAATGTGCATATAGCGCAGTAGGAGCTTCAAATTTAACATCACTTCAGAAACCTGCATGTCCCTGGCTAGGTATCCTACTGTGGAAAGGAGCCTAATCTACATTTCATTCCTAGCACACCTCTACATTGTTGAAATGTGAAAGCTAGGTCAGATAGACCACCAAGCTCAACATGGATCAAAACCGGGTCAAATCTTGTACAGTGGTTCCTGGGATTAGTCTGATCATATAGACAGAAAGTGTGGCTCAAAATGGTCATATAGGAAAAATTGTAAAACTATTGTCAGATAATTGTTGCTTCTTTGATCACTAACTCTAAAAGGATGAACCAGATACATTAAAATAATCTACTCAGTAATTTGGACAGGAATCTACACAACATGCAAGACCTTAAACCCTTTTCCACACTCATCTCATTGTATTTAAGTGGACAAATCATTATCAAGACAAACTGCTGCCCTTTTTTCAGAATATAAAGTGCAATCAAGGAAAATGTGGCATAGCACCACTGGTACACAACAAGCAATGCACCCTGGTGGGTCCTCCTGGAGTTGCCTTTGTGTCAGAGTACAGCGCCCTATTCTCAGTCATGTTAAGGCCACTAATTTCTACCTGTGTGACTGCAACGATGTTCATCATGGCAAAATTGTTGGCTTTATCAGGCTTAATTTGTACTTTTTACTGCCAACCACTCAGTCTCCTTTTGACACCTAACTCTTCTACTCAATGGGTAACAGCAGCCAAGGGGACAGCATGGGATAGTACATTGATTACTTGCCATCACCCCTTGCTGCCATGTAAGCTTGCTCATTTCCATGGATTCCTGCACGGCCTGACACCCAGACGAATAATACTTCATTCCCTTGCTACTGTACTAAGTGAAAGGTGTCTTGTATGTGTTAACTCCTTTGTTTACTGGGTACATTTGCTGAATGATCTATATATCACCCAAGGCATCACAGCAAATGAGTAAATTATTCCAACAAATGCACATCATCTGCTCCTTTAGGATTGTACAGATTCCTTTGTCAAAGACAGTAATTTCATCTGGAAGTCAACTCATAAAGACACTGCCAGGGTAAACTACTGAGCAGCTGACAGTACATTCCTGTTTAGACCTATGAATGTAAACAAATCATATAAAAATTAGTAAATGGCTTGTTTAAAATAAAATCTGATGTATAAGATTTCTTGTACTATACTTTCTCTGACCCAGGGTCCCAGACTTAACCTGCACTGGTAAGAGCAAAAACAGACAACATGCAATAGGTCAGTCTGACTGGAATTTGAACATATGCATCCTGACCATGTGTCCAGTCCTCCTGCAAAGGATCACTGCACTTTGTAACTGGTGAAAAGCCACACTGATGGGATATCTAAAGAGAAGTAGGCTGCTGTCTTTATACACTTCCAGATATTAAAGTCTCTTCACAGTACCCATTAACCATCATAAATATGCTATGGACAATTCAGCAGATGGAAGAAGACATTCAACAGTAACTTTAAAACATACAACATACCAAATTCTGCTGGATACACAGCACAGTTTACTAGTGCCATCAACGACCTTTTGATACCACGGAACTGTTGCTGAAGTAAATGAATCTCTGATTTTAGCAGGAAAATTATATCATGCCATCAGCCAAAGTTATCTACATGAATAGCTACAATCTACTGATCTGATTTGATCCACAATGCTACAGCTGCAAGCCACACAGATGTGAATTATGATTGTTTGTATATAAATGCTGCCATTGCATATTCTTGCCGGTACAAATTAAAATTCTTTATTAATCCAGTAAATGTTTACAGATTGTGGGATGTCATTTGAGCAAGAGCATGCACACTAGCGTGCACATGCCCGCCCCCCCCCCCCCCCCCCCCCACCACACACACACACGTTAAGTAACATCAGAAATCAGAATACATTGTATTATTTATTTATTTATTGTTCCGTGGGACCAAATTAAGGAGAAGTCTTAAGTTTAAATGAAGAAAATCAACAATGTAGCACTGGAATTTGCTTAATTTTTTAGCTCTTCCAGGAGCTCCTTGACAGAATAGAAGGAGTGAGCCATGAGGAAACTCTTCAGTTTAGACTTAAAAGAGTTTGGGCTACTGCTAAGATTTTTGAGTTCTTGTGGTACCTTATTGAAAATGGATGCAGCAGAATACTGCACTCCTTTCTGCACAAGAGTCAAGGAAGTGCATTCTACATGCAGATTTGATTTCTGCCTAGTATTAACTGAGTGAAAGTTGCTAACTCTTGGAAATAGGCTAATATTGCTAACAACAAACGACATTAAAGAAAATATATACTGTGAGGGCAATGTCAGAATTCCCAGATTTTTGAATAGGGGTCGACAAGAGGTTCTCGAACTTACACCACATATAGCTCGAACAGCCTGTTTCTGAGCCAAAAATACCCTTTTTGAATCAGAAGAATTACCCCAAAAAATAATACCATGCGACATAAGCGTATGAAAATATGCGAAGTAGACTACTTTTCGTGTTGAAGTGTCACTTATTTCAGATACTGTTCTAATGGCAAATAAAGCAGCATTAAGCTTCTGAACAAGATCCTGGACATGGGCTTTCCACAACAGCTTACTATCTATCCGAACGCCTAGGAACTTGAACTGTTCCGTCTCGCTTATAATATGCCTATTCTGTCTGATCAAAATATTGGTTCTTGTTGAATTGTGAGTTAGAAACTGTAAAAACTGAGTCTTACTGTGATTTAGAATCAAATTATTTTCCACAAGCCACGAACTTATTTCATGAACTACATTATTTGTTACTGTTTCAATATTACACACAAGATCCTTCACAATCAAGCTGGTGTCATCAGCAAACAGAAATATTTTTGAATCACCTGTAATACTAGAAGGCATATCATTTATATAAATAAGAAACAGCAGTGGCCCCAGCACCGACCCTCGGGGAACGCCCCACTTAACAGTGCCCCATTGGGACTGAACATCACTACCACTCTCAATATTGCAGAGAATTACCTTCTGCTTTCTGTTCTTAAAGTAAGAGACGAACCAATTGTAAGCTACTCCCCTTACTCCATAATGGTCCAACTTCTGCAGTAATATTTTGTGGTCAACACAGTCAAAAGCCTTCGTTAAATCAAAGAAAACACCTAGCGTTTGCAACCTTTTATTTAATCCATCTAAAACCTTACAGAGAAAAGAGAATATAGCATTTTCAGTTGTTAAACCATTTCTAAAACCAAGCTGAACATTTGACAGCAAATTATGTGAATTTAAATGCTCCCGTAACCTTGAATATACAACCTTCTCGATAACTTTAGCAAACACCGATGGAATAGAAATAGGTCTAAAATTGTCAACATTATCAATGTTTCCCTTTTTATAAAGTGGCTTCACTACCGAGTACTTTAATCAGTCAGGAAACCGACCACTCCTAAAGGAAAAGTTACAGATATGCCTGAGAACTGGGCTAACATACATAGAACAATAATTCAGTATTCTGCTAGGCACCCCGTCATATCAGTGAGAGTTCTTGGTCTCTAGTGATTTAATTATTAACTCAATCTCCCTCTTGTCAGTATCATGGAGGAGCATTTCAGGTAACAGTCTCTGAACACTTTTTTCTAAGAGCGCTATATGATTCCCTGTTGGGACTAGGTTTCTATTTAGTTCACCTGCTATATTCAGAAAGTGATTATTAAATACTGTACATATATGCGACTTATCAGTAATACGGACATTCCCACTACGCACTGATTCTATATCCTCGACCTGTCTCTGCAGACCAGCAACTTCCTTTATGACTGACCATATGGTTTTAATTTTATCCTGAGACTTAGCTATTCTATCTGCATACCACTTACTTTTTGCCTTCGTAATAACATTTTTAAGCACCTTACAATACTGTTTGTAATGGGCTGCTGCATTTAGATTTTGACTGTTTCTAACGTTTTGATATAACTGCCACTTTGTTCTACAAGATGTTCTTATCCATCTAGTCAGCCACCCAGGCTGCCTGTTTGTGCCAGTATCCTGTTTTAAACATTCTAGCGGAAAGCAACTTTCAAAGAGCATGAGAAAAGTCTTGAGAAAAGCATTATATTTATAGTCTACTGTATCAGCGCTATAAACATCTTGCCACTCTTGTTCCTTTATAAGGTTTACAAAGGTCTCTACAGCAACTGGATCAGCTTTCCTGAACAGCTGATGACTATATTTAACACGTGTTGCAGCACAAAAATCTTTTAAAGTTAAAATTTGTGCATCATGATCTGAAAGGCCATTCACCTTTTCGCTAACAGAATGGCCTTCTAGTAATGAGGAATGAACAAAAATGTTGTCTATGGTTGTTCTACTGTTCCCTTGCCCTCTCGTTGGAAAGAATACGGTTTGCATAAGATTATACGAATTAAAGAGGTCTACCAGCATCCTCTTCCTTGCACAATCACTTATACAATTAATATTGAAGTCACCACATATAACTAACTTTTTGTATTTCCTATAAAGTGAACCAAGAACCTCCTCTAGCTTTAGCAAAAATATTGTGAAATCGGAGTCTGGGGATCTATAAATAACAACAGTTAGAAGTTTAGCTCTGTTAAATTTAACCACACCTGCACAACATTCAAACATCTTTTCAGTGCAGTACTTTGAAACGTCAATTGACTCAAATGGGATGCCGTTTTTCACATACATGGCTACTCCCCCACACAGCAAAGAGCTCCTCGAAAAGCTGCCAGCCAACCTGTATCCTGGTAAAGGAAGCCTCTGAATTATCTCCTTATTTAAGAAGTGTTCAGATATACCAATAATTTCAGAGTCAACATCTATAAGCAGTTCACTAACTTTATCTCTAATACCTTGTATATTTTGATGAAATATACTAATTCCCTCATTACTCGGATACCTAAGCTTTGTCAAAAGTGATTCCCTTGTTAGAGAGACTTCCCTTAAGCAGGAATACCTATCAGCTGACTTCAATCCAAAAAAGGTGCAGCTCTAACACCCACTACTGCAGGAATTTTCCCATGAGTGATCCCACCAACCCCACCTATGCTGTCACCTATAAGCTTTGCCAACCTCCCCCTCCCATAATTAATTCTATTACATCTTGCTTTAGCAGCATTAGCTGTTTTTGCATGTTCTTGCTTCAGGGCTGCTGCACTTAACATGGTCTGAAAATTCTGTCACTGACTAAAAGCCACGATCTAATAAAAATGGTCTTAGAGATTTATAAAAAGTGAAAATGGGTTAATAACTTATTTTTTGTGGCAGACCATTGTCCACTTCTACAAACATTATAGAAAAAGGCAGATTTCTACTTAGCAAAAAGCAGACACATTAAGTTGCATACAGGCACAATTAAAAAGACACTCACATACAAGCCTTTATCAGCAAAAGAGAAACACACACCACTCATACACACAAGCTAGCACATCTTACGCACAAAAGACTGCCGACTCCATCATCTCTGGCCGGAATGCTGGAGTTGGCAGTCATGCCCGCATAGGGTGTGCTTGCTTGTGCATATGAATGGTGTGTGTTTCTCTTTAGCTGATGAAGGCTGTGACCAAAATCTTTATGTAAGTGTCTTAATTGTAACTGTCTGTCACTTCACTTCATGTGTCTTTTTTAAACTAAGTAACAATGTCTTTTCCTAAATTGTTGATATTCCTATCTGGAGTTTCTGTAACACTATTTGTAGTAAAGGTTTTACAGGCTGATGTCCTTACTGACTCCACACAGAGGCTGCCTGGTATCACGCTCATTTATGTTAAAGTTTTTGTTTCTCTCTAACATATTTACATGTTTCTAGAACAAAACTGCAAGGGAGTGAGAACTGTGGAAGCTTGCTTTGAGAGCAAATAAATGCAGGCTGTACCATACATTCTTAGGTGTGACATTTGTTTTTATTGTGTGTGTGACATTGTAATTCGGTCAGCACCAGCAAAGGACTTGGAAGAGCAGTTGAACGGAATGGACAGTGTCTTGAAAGGAGGATATAAGATGAACATCAACAAAAGCAAAACAGGGATAATGGAATGTAGTCAAATTAAGTCGGGTGATGCTGAAGGAATTAAATCAGGAAATGAGACACTTAAAGTAGTAAAGGAGTTCTGCTATTTGGGGATCAAAATAACTGATGACGGTTGTCTTTGGGTTTTTGCTTGTAAGAAGAATCATTATACAACCCTTAATTTTAACTTTATAAAATTTATGAGCAGACTTTCTAGACTGTAGTTGTATGTGAGAATCCTAGCGCTACGATTATGATAAGAAGAGATAAATCCAACATCCTCTTTCTGGATTCCATTTGCCTCCCACATTGAATTTCCCAACTGGAAAATAACAGGACAGTAGCAGAAAATATTTTCGTTTATACCTCTTAGGTAGATGTGTTCACTCTTCCAGACATTAAAAATGGGTTACCAATTCATTATGTACAGGTTTTAACAATGGATGGCATAAAGGCAGATATAAGAGTACACAGATACACAAGAAATTAGATCAACCCTGCTATTTGAAACAGAATTACCCATTCAACTTCCTACAAACCACTAAAATTAGTCTCTGTAGGAACTCATTAGACCTGCTTCATTGTGTTATGAGAAAGTAAGTTATTAATTACGTTCCTGTGTCCTAGCACACTAATAAGATTTGTAGAAACAGGTAAATTCTCATGTAGCATTACATAATACTGTGCACGTATTACTACTTTGAGTCCACTTAACTGTATTATGGTTATTTCAGCTTATTTTAATGTGTGAAAAAGTATTTAAAGAAGTGCATTTACAGAGAATACAGATGTGTTTACTTGATCTGACCATCCTGATTTGGATCTTTGAAGGTTTATTCAAATTTCAAATTATTCCATGCAAATGCCACAATAGTTCTTAGTCATGGCCATGGGTGACACATTCCTCTTTAGACACGTGTCCATCTTCACACGAAATGGTGATGACCATGGCAACATGAGTATGCAATGATAAAATGTCCAACCTTTGCTAGGGTTGATTTACTAGTGTGTGCTGAAAATTAATGTCTCTGAATTTTTTATTCTGTTTGCAATTTTGGTTGAGGTATTACATGTCATGCACCTTACTCTGTCAACTTTCACACTTCACTGACACAAATTGCAACTATAGTGTGTAACATGGTGGCGTTTAACATAACTATGTCGGTGTGTGAGAAACAGCATTCTGTAGTTGAATTTCTAACCGCAGAAGAGTTTGTTCACACATGGTGCACCATCTCCTTCAGCATGACAATGCCAGACCACACAAGTGCACTGCGACATCTGCAACAATTGGATGCCTTGGATTCATTGTCATCCTCCGTACAGTCCCAACTTGGCCCCATCTGATTTTCATCTGTTTCCAAACCTTACCTTGGAGGACTTCACTTTGACAGGGATGAAGCAGTGCAAGCAGAGGTGAGACTGTGGTTCCAACAAAGTCAAACATTCTACAGTGAGAGTATCATCAAACTGGTCTCTCATTGGGTGAAATGTGTTTGTTGCCAGGATGACTACAGTGAAAACTAAAAATGTAGACATGATGAATAAAGATATAGAATGTTAATGAAGTTTGTTTTATTTAATAACCTTAAAGGGCTTTCACATAAAAAAAAAAAAAAAAACTGAGACATTACTTCTCAGCACACCTTCGTACCGCTAACAATAAATGTTTCAGAAGGTACCTTCCAACTGCACGTGTTTTTAACAGAAATTATATAAACACTTCATCTAAACACACAGATGGAAGATATATTTTGAAATGTAGTGCGTGGAATAAATCAACTCCCTACAGTGTTCTTTTCTTGCCCACTATTAATAGTTGCGAAAACAGTAAATTCTTTTGCTGCATTAATTTCTTTATTATTGCATTGAATTTTCATATTAAAAATTCACAGCTCAATATTTTATTATTGTGATTTTTTTCTGCTAATAAGTTCTAGAGGAGGCCTGACTTGTTCTAAGAACTTCTTTCATAGAATAAAAAATAAGCAAACATTATAAAAAGAGAGATTTTATAGAGCACATATTGTTGATGGTGAATTCAATGCACTGCTGTAGACATTTTCAAATTTTATGAGAGTGCTTTTCCAATAATGTACAGAAAAAAAATAAAAGCACATTACAGTCTTTATGTAGTGCCAAATTTTCTCAAGAACAAATGTTTCAATTTGGTTTCATTAACCCGTTGCAGCGAAGGATGAACCACCATTCGTTAAATATCGAGCAGAAAGGAACATCATATGATACAATTTTCCAATCTACAATGATGGACATGAGTTACTGTTGTTAGTGTCAGTGAAGTCACCAAAACTTGCACGAGCAAATTTTTTTTTTAACGGAGTTTCAGAGTTGGAAAACACAATTTTTCATGTGTGCAATGTCTAGCATGTGATTAAAAGTGTGAAAATTCAATGCAGTTGTTTAGGGGTGTGAAAATTCAATGCAGTTGTTTAGGTAAAGTAACTTAACTTAAATCTTGCTCAAAGACAAGATCCTCGTCATACACTTTGACTGACCAATGCCAGAAGCTAAGTTATTTAGGAAGTGAATCATGACAGAATTGTCAATTTGGAGGAATCTGTAACTGAAAAATGGATGTTATTTTGCTTACTTGTTTGTGCCCATGTATAATAAAAGAAATATAAACAGAAGTTAGTTGAAATGGTACTTTGAAAAATATTCAGAATGATTTACTTCTGTGTTTACCATGAACAAGTTAGAAAGATTTCCAGAACTTCACAGTTTGTCATATTTATACAATATGTTTTCCCTGAGTGTAATCCTAAAGGAAGATTTTCAACTTTTCTCACTCTTGTGAGTGCCATGCCTTAGAAAAATCCCTTTGAAACTTTACTGGCTAATCTGGATATTTTAGGCAAATTTATTTATCAGATTTACAATGGTGTAGCTGTCACAAGTGGTCATCATTCGGACAACCAGACACCTCTTAAATAGCACTATAGACATGCTCATTATTTTTGAAGTTATGACCATAATCATAACACAGACATAATATTTTTTTTTTACTGACATCAGTAAGATTTTTAGCTACTTCCCATTCCCCAGCTCTTCTAAGTGAACTATGATGTGTCCAACACAAAATGCAGCCTCAAATCAAGAATAATACTAACTGAACACAAAAATAGTCACTTACAGAATACACAGAGAAAATCCAGCTTTCATCTCAACAAACTATTATGATTACAATCATAAGAAGGTGCTATCTAATATTACAACCACCATCATTTTAACTTTGGTTGTCTGTATTTTATCATATCACATCACACACTGATATACTGTACAACTCATTAGACTATTGATTCATGACAGTATAAAAAGATCTAACATTTTAAAACAGCTGTACAAGGTATATGAGATACCATTATTGGCAAAATTTCCATATCATTGCCAAAACTTCCACATTCAGAAAGAGGCTGCATCCCATCAATAAATAGGCACAGAAACATGGAATTCTAAAAATGGCAGCTGTGAAAAAGAGTTATACAATTCTCACTCAGGTTCATGACTGCTTGTACTTCACAAGCCACCTAATCACTGCCCGGTATACAACTTTGAAAGGTTCCCATACATATTGCTACAGAGGTCTCACGAAATACATCCTTCCAGAATGAGATTTTCACTCTGCAGTGGAGTGTTCGCTGCTATGAAACTTCCTGGCAGATTAACACTGTGCACCGGAGGACTGAGACTCAAACTCGGGACCTTTGCCTTTTGCAGGCAGGTGCTCTACAGTCTGAGCTATCCAAGCACGACTCACGCTCCATCCTCACAGACTGATTTCTGCCAGTATCTCATCTCCTGCCTTGGAAACTTCACAGAACCTCTACTGCGAACCTTGCACAACTAGCACTCCTAGAGGAAAGGATATTGCGAGGTAAAAATCTCATTCTGGAAACATCGTCCAGGCAGTGGCTAGGCCGTGTCTCCGCAATATCCTGTCTCTCTGGGGTGCCAGTTCTACAAGGTTTGCAGGAGAGCTTCTGTGAAGATTGGAAGGTAGGAGACAAGATACTGGCAGAAATAAGGCTGCGATGATGGGGGGCTGAGTCGTGCTTGGGTAGCTCAGACAGTAGAGCACTTGCCTGCAAAAGACGAAGGTCCTGAGTTCAAGTTACAGTGCGGCACACAGTTTGAAATATATCCTCCTTGGAATGTGGTAAGATGAAAATAGAGCTTTAAATACTCCAAATGAGTAAAAAGTTTAGAACTCTCACAAGTGCTGTTGTAAAACTAAGATATCTAGTCAAAATAATTTTCAGGAGCCTTTTAGTAAATGAATGTCTTTCTATACCCTGAAGAAATTATATTTTTTTCTGAGGTCTCAGGTGTACAGTGTTCTCCATTGAGAGAAACCTCAAAGTGCACTGTAATCTACTATGAATGAGTCAGTAACAAACTCTTTACACTATTGGGGAGTGGGATAGATTGTTTCATAGAAGCTTATCCATAAAGAATTTTCTATGTTTTTAATTTCTGGCCATGTTTCATTAGCTATTTCTAACCCAGTAGTCTGTCTAACACTGAACCACCACTGCATTTGCTCCATTTGTTTTCCCAATACACATATCAATAATTCACTATTCAGTGCAACAGATAACTCCATTTTTCATCATTTGAAAATGATACTAGTATCGCACATTCAGGGCCATACTGAAACATAGAGCAAACAATGTATTGGAGGGAAATTGTTCACAGTTAATTATAAATGTGTGCTCATGTAATTTCAATAGGAGGTACAGCAAAGACCAGGCTTTAGTTGAGCAATGGGTCATGTAATTTCAATACGAGGTAGAGCAAAGACCAGGCTTCAGTTTATCATTGGGTCACCCAGTGACCTATACTGGCACACAGCTCAATTTCAATAGATTCTCATCAAGTCTGACTAACATGAAATCTGCAGCATGGCAGAAATATATAGAAGCTTCAGGTAACATATACTAAAAATAACTCACGCGAAACATACTTGGGAAACTCCAAGAAAGAATCTAGGAATATCATTCATCCCTGTAAACACCATTCCCCCAATGGCTGCCAAGATAACATTACACTACTAATAAATTGCATTTGCAGTAATTATTACCATATAGAGCCTGTGAGTGGAAAACAAACCTTAATCTATAGTGTTTTAATAAGTGTCCACAGCCATACAGCAATTTGCATGTGTTCTAATATGTGTTCTCAATTTTCTAGTGAAATATCTGCTTCATCCAATTTACTGTCTTGCAAACAAACACACAATATAGGGTGTAAGAAGCTTGCTTTTTTAAAAAAAAACCTCAGATAACAGTAATCCTGGAGAGGGTCTCAATCACGAAAACTAGCATAACAATATGTGGAGACATGAATGTCAACACAGAAGATCAGGGCAAAATTAGCAACAGCTTCCTAAACATTTTGAACACTTTCGGTGTGAGAAGAATGGTAAACACTGCAACGATGATTTTAAAAAGTTCAGTTTCAATTTTTGACCACATACTTATGGGCACTGACAGGGAAAACTGTAAGGTATTTATAAGAGAGCATGGCATTTCAAATTATTACTGTCAGATAATAGAGCTAAAAACATGCTCAAAGAAACTTCCTGGCATATTAAAACTGTGTGCCGGACCGAGACTCGAACTCTGGACCTTTGCCTTTCGCGGGAAAGTGCTCTACCAACTGAGCTACCCAAACACGACTCGCCCCGTCCTCACAGCTTCACTTCTGACAGTATCGACGTCTCCTACCTTCCAAACTTTACAGAAGCTCTCCTGCAGAAGTAAAGCTGTGAGTACCGGGCATGAGTCGTGTTTGGGTAGCTCAGTTGGTACAGCACTTTCCCGCAAAAGGCAAAGGTCTCGAGTTCGAGTCTCGGTCCGGCATGCAGTTTTAATCTGCCAGGAAGTTTCATATCAGTGCACACTCCGCTGCAGAGTGAAAATCTCATGCTCAATGAAACCTGTGAAACTGCAGGCCTACAAGAGGATCGTCTCAGATCATAAGGTAGATACTTTTTCTATATACTGGCAAATCTAACCTGAGATGAAATGTATACGGAAAGCAATGTAGATGCTAAGACCTCTAAATTTTGCACATTATTTAAATTAATTTTTGAGGTGACACTTACAAAAGTAGACATTCCTACTGCTGCAGATAGGAAAACAGATGGGTAACTGCAGGTTTTAGAAAGTTCTCACAGACACTCAATTTTCTTAGTTCCTTGCAAGAGCATTGCACTAACCCACATATCCTTAAACACTATCACGGGTATTTAAAAAATATATTATATTTAAAAAACAAAGAAAAAACCATTCAATGACAAGTTATTATGTAATTCAGTAAATAAAAGCAAAGTGGTGTGGAAGGTTATAAACCATGAAGTTGGAGAGGGCAGACACAGGGATAATAGTACACACATCAAAAATGAGGACAGAATAACAGGAAGTCCGCAGCAATTAGGAATGTTTGTAAATGATTATTTCTCTGGCATTGCAAAGACGGTGCAGAAAAATCTTTCTAAAACACATTTAGCACCCACAAAGGCTTCCACAGCATTCACAATCATGATGTTTCCCTCAACAGATTTTGAAGTTAGGAATACAGCACAACAATAGTCAGCAGGCATAGATGAGGTTCCCGTCTCTGTTCTGAAGGCGTGCATACAACACCTGTTAACAAACACAATAAATGAATCTTTTAGTTCAGGAGTTTTTTCCCAGAATAACTAAAGCAAGCATGGGTGGAGCCATTGCTAAAGAAAGGTAATGCGGAGAGAACTGGAAACTAATAGCCACTTTCACTATTCTCAAAAATAACTGAAACAATCACGAAAGATAGACTGATGAACTATATGAATAAACAAACCATCCTTAATGAAGCACAGTTTAGATTCAGAAGTAGAAGAAGTATAACAACACCCATTGCAGAATTCATGAAGATGGTACCCGATGTTCTCAAAAACAATGATTGTGTTACAGGCAATTTCTTAGACTTGTCCAAGGCTTTTGACACCTCTGACCATAAAATACTATTGAGCAAGCTAGGTATAAGCGGGACAGCGAATGACTGGTTTTAGTCTCACTTCAAAAAGAAGATGCAAAAGGTGAAGAATGTTCAACCATCTGCTGATGATAAATGTTTGGTAAAACAACATTCAGATAAGATACATAAATCACATTCCACATAAGCAAGACATGGAAAAAAAGTTCTCTTTGCTGATGACATCAACATCGTAGTCACTGATAAGACATGAGAACGCCTGTTAGAGAAAGTGGATGAAATGCTAAATGATGTTTACAATTGGGCAGTATGTAATAAATTATTGCACAACAAAACGAAAACAAACAGTATGCATTTGAGCATAAAGAGAGGAACCAACTCTTGTCACATTAAGGGTAATAAACACGTAGATTGTGTAGCAAACAACAAGGTTTTTAGGGATGGACATTGATTGTCAGCTATTATAGTATGTACAAGGATACTGGCAAAGATAATGTCATCAACATATTATGTTTTTGGGGTGTTAGCGTCAGGTCGTAACAGCCAATGTTGTGACATATTATGTCTACATATACTCAGTTCTTAGCTATGGGATTCTTTTGTGGGGATCGAAGTCACAAAACAAGGACACAAGTTTTTCCAATTGCAAAAAAGGCCATAATAATAGTAATAATAATAATAATAATAATAATAATTTTAACTGAAAGTAGCAGTCGGGCCCCACTGTAAAGAGTAAAGAGCTACTTAAAAAATTAGGCATCCTTACTGTACCAATTGAGTGTGTACATCAATCTGTGGCGCATATCGGACAAAATATTAATAAATACTGCACTAATAGTTCTATTCCTAATCATGGAACAAGAGCTAGTTTGGAGTTAAATTCAAACAGGAAAAACAACCAAAAACCCAAAGCAGTGAACCAGGGCATAAAATTGTGTAACAAATTGCCAAAGGTAGCGGAAAAGATTACTAAAACACATTTGTTTAAGAAGGCAGCTAAAATGTTCTTCACAAGTAATGCATATTGCACAATTCAAGATTACTTAGAGGACACAGAGTAGTGGATAGTAATGAATGGTGCCTTGTCACATTTCAATACAGGGTTAGGGTTTACCGCTTTCACAAGGATCATGTGTGAAGCTGTATAAAGCATAACAGTTACGTCTGCCAAATGAGGCAATACAGCTGTTAGGATGCTGACCTCATATTGATGATGATGGAGCTGCTCTGTCCAGCCATTCTGATTAGGGTTTTATGTGGTTTTCCTAGATCCCTATGGCAAATGCCATGATGGTTCCTTAAACTAGGCCACTGTCATTCACCTGTCCTATTCCCATATGCTACCTGCCTATCCTCTTAAAGCATGTTATACGTGCTGTGTGATGTATTTTGCTCTGCTGATTGGCACTGTATTACCTCGACAAACCCTGTATCATTGCGAGATGATCCTTGGATGAATGAACAGAAATAAAAAATAATTTGCAGAGTGACATCAACAATTTGCCAGGGAGAAATCACAAAGGGAATTCCATCACGTGAAATAATTGATTACCCACTGCTGTTAAAGTGAATGGCATGTTATTTAATTTGAAATAGGAAGCAAAACCAGTTTTCTGTGAATCATAAAAGTGTTCCAAATACGTAATTAAGACACTGGCCTCTCCCTCAACAAGCCAAAGCCAACAGCGGGTGTTAGAGAGAGAGAGAGAGAGAGAGAGAGAGAGAGAGAGAGAGAGAGAGAGAGAGAGAGAGAGAGATTTCCTTCTTGTACGGTTATTTATTTAGCTTAACCAGAGTGGAGTGATATGTTTAACAAGAACAGTTGTTCCCCATTAAGGCCAACATATTAATTATTAAAACGACTGCAAAAATCTCCAATCCACTCTACTTTTTAAGATGATGTGTGGTTGGTGATGGAAATGTATCTGGGTCTGAAGAGCAATTTATATATCATAAAACAAAGCACTGTGAACTGAACAATTTGGTAAATATCTCAAACTGAGTAACAGTGAAATGGAACTGTCTTTACCGTAGGAATTGTACCTGGTATGCGACAACTCCTACCCCCATGAACCACGGACCTTGCCGTTGGTGGGGAGGCTTGAGTGCCTCAGCGATACAGATGGCCGTATCGTAGGTGCAACCACAACGGAGGGGTATCTGTTGAGAGGCCAGACATATGTGTGGTTCCTGAAGAGGGGCAGCATCCTTTTCAGTAGTTGCGGGGGCAACAGTCTGGATGATTGACTGATGTGGCCCTGTAACACTAACCAAAATGGCCTTGCTGTTGTGGTACTGCGAACGGCTGAAAGCAAGGGGAAACTACAGCCGTCATTTTTCCCCGAGGGCATGCAGCTTTACTGTATGATTAAATGATGATGGCTTCCTCTTGGGTAAAATATTCCGGAGGTAAAATAGTCCCCCATTCGGATCTCTGGGCGGGGACTACTCAACAGGACGTCATTATCAGGAGAAAGAAAACTGGCGTTCTACGGATCGGAGCGTGGAATGTCAGTTCCCTTAACAGGCAGGTAGGTTAGAAAATTTAAAAAGGGAAATGGATAGGTTGAAGTTAGATATAGTGGGAATTAGTGAAGTTCGGTGGCCGGAGGAACAAGACTTTTGGTCAGGTGAATACAGGGTTATAAATACAAAATCAAATAGGGGTAATGCAGGAGTCGGTTTAATAATGAATAAAAAAATAGGAGTGCGGGTAAGCTACTACAAACAGCATAGTGAATGCATTATTGTGGCCAAGATAGACACGAAGCCCATGCCTACAACAGTAGTACAAGTTTATATGCCAACTAGCTCTGCAAATGATAATGAAATTGATGAACTGTATGACGAGATAAAAGAAATTATTCAGGTAGTGAAGGGAGACGAAAATTTAATAGTCATGGGTGACTGGAATTCGAGAGTAGAATAAGGGAGGGAAGGAAACATAGTGGGTAAATATGGATTGGGGGAGAGAAATGAAAGAGGAAGCCGTCTGGTAGAATTTTGCACAGAGCATAACTTAATCATAGCTAACACTTGGTTCAAGAATCATGAAAGAAGGTTGTATACCTGGAAGAATCCTGGAGATATTAAAAGGTATCAGATAGACTACATAATGGTAAGACAGAGATTTAGGAACCAGGTTTTACATTGTAAGACATTTCCAGGGGCAGATGTGGATTCTGACCACAATCTATTGGTTATGAACTGCAGATTGAAACTAAAGAAACTGCAAAAAGGCAGGAATTTAAGGAGATGGGACCTGGATAAACTGAAAGAACCAGAGGTTGTACAGAGTTTCAGGGAGAGCATAAGGGAACAATTAACAGGAATGGGGGAAAGAAATACAGTAGAAGAAGAATGGGTAGCTCTGAGGGATGAAGTAGTGAAGGCAGCCGAGGATCAAGTAGGTAAAAAGACGACGGCTAGTAGAAACCCTTGGGTAACAGAAGAAATATTGAATTTAATTGATGAAAGGAGAAAATATAAAAACGCACTAAATGAAGCAGGCAAAAGAGAATACAAACATCTCAAAAATGAGATCGACAGGAAGTGCAAAATGGCTAAGCAGGAATGGCTAGAGGACAAATGTAAGGATGTAGAGGCTTATCTCACTAGGGGTATGATAGATACTGCCTACAGGAAAATTAAAGAGACCTTTGGAGAAAAGAGAGCCACTTGTATGAATATCAAGAGCTCAGATGGAAACCCAGTTCTAAGCAAAGAAGGGAAAGCAGAAAGGTGGAAGGAGTATATAGAGGGTCTATACAAGGGCGATGTACTTGAGGACAATATTATGGAAATGGAAGAGGATGTAGATGAAGACAAAATAGGAGATACAATACTGCGTGAAGAGTTTGACAGAGCACTGAAAGACCTGAGTTGAAACAAGGCCCCGGGAGTAGACAACATTTCATTGGAACTACTGACGGCCTTGGGAGAGCCAGTCCTGACAAAACTCTACCATCTGGTGAGCAAGATGTATGAGACAGGCGAAGTACCCTCAGACTTCAAGAAGAATATAATAATTCCGACCCCAAAGAAAGCGGGTGTTGACACATGTGAAAATTACCAAACTGTCAGTTTGATAAGTCACAGCTGCAAAATACTAACGCGAATTCTTTACAGACGAATGGAAAAACTGGTAGAAGCCGACCTCGGCGAAGATTAGTTTGGATTCTGCAGAAATGTTGGAACACGTGAGACAATTCTGACCCTACGACTTATCTTAGAAAATAGATTAAGGAAAGCCAAACCTACATTTCTAGCATTTGTGCACTTAGAGAAAGCTTTTGACAATGTTGACTGGAATACTCTCTTTCAAATTCTAAAGGTGGCAGAGGTAAAATACAGGGAGCAAAAGGCTATTTACAATTTGTACAGAAACCAGATGGCAGTTATAAGAGCCGAGGGGCATGAAAGGGAGGTAGCGGTTGGGAAGGGAGTGAGACAGGGTTGTAGCCTCTCACCGTTGTTATTCAATCTGTATATTGAGCAAGCAGTAAAAGCAACAAAAGAAAAATTCTGAGTAGGTATTAAAGTCCATGGAGCAGAAATAAAAACGCTGAGGTTCGCAGATGACATTGTAATTCTGTAAGAGACAGCAAAGGACTTGGAAGAGCAGTTGAATGGAATGGACAGTGTCTTGAGAGGAGGATATAAGATGAACATCAACAAAAGCAAAACGAGGATAATGGAATGTAGTCGAATTAAGTCGGGTGATGCTGAGGGAATTAGATTAGGAAATGAGTCACTTAAAGTAGTAAAGGAGTTTGCTATTTGGGGAGCAAAATAACTGATGATGGTCGAAGTAGAGAGGATATAAAATGTTGACTGGCAATGGCAAGGAAAGCGTTTCTGAAGAAGAGAAATTTGTTAACATCGAGTATAGATTTAAGTGTCAGGATGTCGTTTCTGAAAGTATTTGTATGGAGTGTAGCCATGTATGGAAGTGAAACATGGACAATAAATAGTTTGGACAAGAAGAGAATGGAAGCTTTCGAAATGTGGTGCTACAGAAGAATGCTGAAGATTAGATGGTTAGATCACATAACTAATGAGGAGGTATTGAATAGAATTGGTGAGAAGAGGAGTTTTTGGCACAACTTGACTAGAAGAAGGGATTGGTTGGTAGGACATGTTGTGAGGCGTCAAGGGATCACCAATTTAGTATTGGAGGGCAGCTTGGAGGGTAAAAATCGTAGAGGGAGACCAAGAGAGGAATACACTAAGCAGATTCAGAAGGATGTAGGCTGCAATACGTACTGGGGGATGAAGCAGCTAGCACAGGATAGAGTAGCATGGAGAGCTGCATCAAACCAGTCTCAGGACTGAAGACAACAACAACAACAACAACAACATGAGACAACTATACTACATTTCCAAAATATTTATGAAGGGTTAGTATATCAGACTCCAGGATAAGAAGGACCTACCTGTTGGCAACAGTTACCTACCCTTCCTTTTTGAACTTCTCACAAGCTATCCCACTTTCCTCAGGGGCCAGAGACAGTAGTTATGTGCCTGCAAGTTGTGCCTGTGTGAATGTGTGCGTGTTTTCTAATTCAGAAGAACACCTTTTGGCCAAAAGCTTAAAAATATAGCAGGTCTTCTCATTGTGCCTGCCTGTAGCTCAGTGTCTCCTCTCTATGGGGAATAGCAACCTATCCTTTTCATAATATTGCCATCTTTATGAAAGAATGCCTTCATTGCTGAAAAACAGGCTGTAAGAATAATGTGTGGTGCTCACCCATGATTATCCTGTAGACATCTGTTTAAGGACTGCTGCTTCAGGATATAGTTATTCTCTCATGAAATTTGTTGTAAATAATACACTGCAGTTGAAAAGAAGCAATGATATACACAATTACTGTACCAGAACAAAAATGACATTCAATACACCACATTAAGGCTATCTTTAGTACAGAAAGGGTTGTACAATGCTGCACCCAAAATTTTTTATCATTTATCCAGTGATGTAAAATGTGTGCGACACACAACAAAGTTTAATTTGAAAATAAATGAAAAAGTTTCACCTTGTTAATTCCTCCTATTCTGTGAAATAATATCTGCTATTGTAATCTGTAAAAGCTGGTGATTACTCCCATCTCTAAGTCATCTTTTTATTATTTTGGAAAGAAAAGAAAGACTGTTGTCAATGATCAGGTCTATTTAGAAAATACTTAATGATATGAATATGGAAGACTCAGTCCACATCATTACTAATTATTGTGCACATGACCCATGGAAAATTAAACTAACTAGCTCTCACCCCTTGAAGGAAAGTACTAGGCAGCAATTCTCTCTCATAATTTTACAGTATATATTCTTGGGTGGTTCTCTCTTCTAATGTAATACTTCATTTCCACTTTTTTTTATATATAAATTACTTTATAATGATATACACACTCCTGTGGAAAACCTGATGACTGTACTGCGTAAATTCTAGCTTGTTCCCAATAGTTTCAATCGCTTAGCCTGCATGATGGGGATATGATCACAACACACAACATAAAGCAACTGTTATGTACTGTGGGATACGATACGTTTAGGGGATAGATTTACAAAAAAATTATTTGTCTTAATATTTATGAGAGAGGGTCATGCCAAGGCATACCACTGCAGAGGGAAAGATTTGCTTGGGCATCAATCATCTCAATCTGGAACACCCTATATTAATTAATTCAGCACTTCAAGAATACCACAAAGTTGTAAACTCTTGTTCTTTACAAAAACTGGGTCTCAGCATTATTTTCTTTCCCCAAACAATGGAGAAGATAGGAGATGATTGCAGTAGAAATTACATTTTAGTGAATCCAAATTAAAGAATGGTGTTTTACACTGACGTGTTGATACACAAGCTGTCAAGAATAAACTTCTCAGTATCCTGCAGGTGACAAGAAATTAGCACGGAAAACTATCCACCAACTTCATTTGAAATACAAATACAGGAAACTATAGACAGCAATAAATGATCTTCTATACTACTGTGAGACACATAAGTGGCAGTTTCTTTTCGTTATGCTTCATAAATTTTCACTAAGACGACTTCTCAGAAAACCGTGGTGCTGTAAATGACAAACATGCGGAATTTTTCCACTATCAATCTCAACAGAAGGAAGAATGCGAGTTTAAAATACCACTGATGATAAGGACGTTAGATATGGAGCAAACATTTCGATCTAGGATGAAAATAGTTGAGTCCTTTTAAAATGACATTTGTCATAGGAAACCTAGGGAAACCACAAAAAACTTATGTAAGGATGGCTTAACACGAATTTGAAATGCAATCCAATCAAATATGGATGCAGCATCCCACCAAGTAATGTTGAAACTCGGAAGGAAGGCACAATGAATAGTGGATATCAGTGTTAACCAATATATGATGGATATGCATCGGTGAATTAGCAACAACATTAATCTGATAGTAGCCTAACTAAATGTGCCTCCAATGAATTTGCTCTGAAGTAGAAGGGTAAGAGAAACACATCTTTTTTTTTAAGAATAAGTCTGTAAGTGTGGACCACCTAATAAAAGCTAGAGCTGAACTCTCACCTTAATGAGCATTGCAGTGTTCAGTGTGCTAGTGAGTATAAAGATTATCTGTTTGTTAGATGTTTCTTAGTAATTCACAAACAAGAAAAGCAAAAAATGCAACAAAAAAATTAAATTTGATCGAGCTGCAAGATAAATTTTAAAGTCAACTCACATTCACAAAAAGTTAGGCCAACTTTGGATACAACAGCTACTCAGTCCTGTTGCATATCTCTCTAACTGCTCCATTCCCCCCTCCCCTCTTCCTCACTAATGGTAATGTGTAGTGCCACTACTTGTCAAAATTTCAAGGCTGGAAGAATGATGAAGGAATTATTCATGTAGTGGACAATGAATATTTATATGGGAGAAACGTATACAAGGAATAAACATTCATTTTCCATAGAAGAATGTTTGCACCATATCCTCAAAATCACATTCCTGCCATTGTCACAATGGGCATGTAAATGTGACTAACTTTACAGATGTTAGATTGGAAAATCACTTTTTGCCCTTTTTTGCCAGCTTCACATTTCTGTCACCCAAAAGAGATCCTCTGTGAATATCTTAATATATCACACATCACTAATAACTGAAAAATTGTTGAGAGTCATTAAATTAGAGAATTTAGGATAAACTGAGGCAATAGTTTAATTTGGGTGTTCTCTCAGCGAGCTTTACAGTATACTATGCCTGATTAGTAAACTAGCCAACAAGCATGATGACATAATGTAACTTAAAGCTCATTGGACATTTCATTCTGCAGATACTGTATGCAGTACCAAGAACTAATCCCTCTCACCCTCAATCATTCATAGCATATTTTGAGACAAAAAAAATGCTTATGCCCAGGAAGTCAGATAAGCTTGTGACAAAATTGTAGTTCGGAGGAGAGAGACCCCCTATTTGAATTAGTTAAAATTAGACTTCAGAAGCATAAGCTATTTCAATTCTTAAAGACTAGTGATGATAGGTGGAAACCTATATATCAGGTTCTGTATGGCCTTTCACGTGTCATCAATAAATAAGATGTAATGTAAAACGAAACCACAATTTTCTGGAATAACTGAAATGCCAGTCCTACAATCAAATAATCAGAAACTAGACAACATCGTTATGGCAGTGATGTGCAAGAGAGGGCTGTGTAACTGTGGAGAAAAAATTGATAAGGATGAATAATAACAGGCAGTATCTAAGTCTAGCATCATAACAGGTAACAACCAATGCAAAGAATAGTAAAGAACACATCAGCATGATATTCAAGTAAAGGGGAAAAAAATCAGTATGTTTATTAGTTTCACATACTTTTGATCAACTTTAGCACATTAACCTGTCCCTACAACTGACTAGTGTATTTTTATAAGCTGGAGCTTGGCCTACTGGTTAAATTGTGTGACACCCTAAAAAATTAAATTCACAGAATATAGACTTATGACCGTAACTTCTATGCATATACATGATACAGTTAAGACATATTTAAACAAACTTCTTTTTCTTTTTACATGCCAAGTAATATCACTACATAGGGAAAGATTGATTTGGGCATCGATCGTATCAATCAGGAACACACAACATAATTAATGCAGCACTCCTAGAACACAAATTATACACCAATGCTAAACAGTGATTGAAACAATTATAGCACAAGAATAAAAGATGACTATTACATCAATTGTACCAAACTACAACTTGCCAATAAAGTTTCTACTAGAGCAGGGTGCTTACTATACAACAGATTAGCAAACAGTTTAAAAAAATATTAACACACTAGCAGGTTTAAAAACCAAAGAAAGAATGTGCTTCAAAAGAGCATGATTGTAAAGTGTTAAATAATGTTATAACGCCAGGCACCATTCCAAAAAAATTAGATTTTGCAGTACTAAACCAATATCTTCAGGACTGTGCTTCATATATTATGTCATTCATTGCAGCAGAAACTGTAATTGGTTGCCAATATGTTGTAAATTAAAATTAATATTAAGAAATGGCTTTGCCTACGTTTTCATTAATTATTTTACATATATGGGTAAGTCTATTGTAAAATAATATATGTGCGCAAACTGTAATTTACACAGCTCATGAAATTTTAAATGCTTACTGATGTATCCAATACCGCTCCAAACAACGATCAAGGATGGGTGAATAAATAAATAAATAAACGTAAATTTTAATTTCCTTTATTACTGTTATTGCTACGACAAGAAAACATCGTCTTTCCAACTTTAAATAGATGCTGGACAATATGGTAATCAAGCGTCAACTGCGCCGGTGAAAAGAAGAAATAAAGCAAAATAATTTTTTCGTGGTATTACAGAACTCACGACCAACGTCATTTTCGTGAGTGTGAAAGACACAAGACAGGAACGACAATTAATGTCTAACAAATAAGAGGAACAAAGCATTAATGAGTTAACCCACGTCCAAACAGAATTTCATGGGTACGACGAACACTTAACATTCTTATTTTTTAACAGTAATAATACTCGCACTTTTTTCAGTTTCCTTCACAGTTTTACGAAAAACGAAGATCCCGCATACAGGAAACGAGCTTTCAAAGCTACAGCTTACTAAACTGATACAAAACCACAAACAACTGCATTTAAAGCAGCCATACTACGTATTTACATTCAGCAAAGCGTCATTCAAACGTTGCAAATCCAGCGACAGTCAAGGCAACGTATACCCGAAGCTACGCCTACAACACAAAACCGTGAAGATTTGTTAATAGGATTTTTCCAGTGTTCGGAACGGAGCTATTTTGATGCAAACCATTAGCCACCAGATCCCCAAACACAGATTTATTTAGTTCCATTAAAAAGAAAAAAAAAAAAACATTAGCAATGTAAAATAACCTTCGGGTAATGGTGGCCATTACAAAATGCACGCACGTACATACACACATTACACACACAGTCTTGAAATATGTGTTAAATGTGTTCGTACAAAACATACCATACTATTACGGAACTGGTTTCCTTACTCACATTTAACATTTTATGAACGTATTCAACAATGATCAGCCCAAAACCTGATTTTCACGTACGTTAACATAACATAAATCCTCAAAAAAAATTAAATGTAAACTTTTCTTACCTACGTATTTCTTCAACTGCGACGAATCCCTTGTTTAAGTGCAACTAATTATAGCATTATTTCAATGATATGAAATACCATCATCACGGCTCGCTCTAACATAAATGTCGCCTGCCCTCGACACGATCTTTGCCGAGAAGTAATGTTCAGCAAACAGAGAGTTCAACTGTGTGGAAATCAGCAAAGAAGAAAAACCTAAGGTACTAAAATAGTGCCCAGTTTTGAGGAGAGTTTTAGATCCCTTTACAAGACGAAACAGACCATTATCTTATCGAAATTAAGAAAGTTTTCACTAGCTTTTTTTTTATTTGTACGCATCCTCTTTAGGAGCACTACATTATTTATCAAATCCGTCATTCGGGTACTCTCTGGACTATTCAATCAAATCCTGTGATGGTTCGATCTCTTTACGTATTTATGCAAAGGGGAGAAAATGGGAGGTACGAATTTTGAAAAATAGGGAGGACATTACTTCCAAACAAAGAAGGGTGATTGGAAAAGAGTAGGGAAATGAAATGTTATGTATACACATTTAAACTGACGAAGATAAATCCTTAACAAGCTGTAACATACATACATACATTAATCCTTGTTCCATTGATCACGAATACGACATTTCGAAATGATATGGAATGTGTCACTTTAACATAAGTTTTCTTTGCACAAAATAACTAATTATTTTTTTACAGTTACTGCAACATATATAAGAATTAATCTATTGAGAAGAAGGAGTTGACATTCAGAAGTTCTTTTAATAAGCTTTTAAATGTTGGTTGGCTATCTGTCAGACTTTGTGGCAGCATAATTCACCCCTTTCTGTGCCAAAGTGAGATTTAATCCAACATAGTGAATATAATCCTTTCTTCTAGTGTTGTAGCTATGCACTTCACTGTTATTTTTGAATGGGGATGGGATATTAATGATAAATTTCATAAGTGAATATATATATTGCGAAGGTACTGTGAATATCCCGAGTTCCTAAAATAAATGTCTGCAAGGTGCTCTTGGGTGGGCTCCAGCAATTATTCTGATTACACACTTTTCTGCAATGAATACTTTCTCTCTTAATGACGAATTGCCCCAAAATATGATGCCATATGAAAGCAATGAATGGAAATAGGCATAGTAGGCTAATTTACTGATACGTCTATCAGCAAAATTTGCAATAACCCTAATTGCATAAGTAGCTGAATCTAACTGTTTCAGCAGATCATCGATATGTTTCTCCCAATTCAATTTCTCATCAATGCACACACCCAGAAATTCTGAATATTCTGCCTTACCAACAGAATTCCGTTCATAGTATATATTCATCAATGGTTTTAATGCTATTTACTGTACAGAATTGTATAAACTGTGTTTTCTCAAAATTTAGTGAGAGCCCATTTGCAGTGAACCAGTTAATAATTTTCTGAACGACATTATTTGCAATTTCCTCAGCTGATTCTTGCTTGTTGGGTGTGATTACTATACTTGTATCATCAGCAAAAATAACCAGCTTTGCAGCTTCATGAATATAGAGTGGCAAGTCGTTAATATATATTAAGAACAATATGGGACCCAAAACTGAACCCTGTGTGACACCATTCTTGATACTTCCCCAGTTAGAGGACTCTGCTGGTTTTTGAAGACTATCTGTACTGTTAATCTCTTTCTTCTGCATTCTTCCAGTTAAGTAGGAATGAAACCATTTGTGCACTGTCCCACTCATACCACAATACTTAAGCTTATCTAGAAGAATTTCATGATTCACACAATCAAAAGCCTTTGAGAGATCACAAAATATCCCAATGGGTGACGTTCAGTTAAAATAGTGCACATTAAATACAATCTGAATTATTAGACAAGACTCACTTTTTGTCACATTGTACATAGCTACAAGGCACAGGAATCTAAGGCTCCAAACTGACAATAAACCCAGAACGCTACACACAGATATCATGGTTACAATGTGAATTCACGTGTTCATATATAGTGACATTCCAATAATATTAATTAAAGAAAGAGCTAAACATTTAAGAAATGATGCCACTATGTTTAATAAGGAGTGTACAGCATATTTACTATTTGCGTTAACATGACATCGATGGAATAGAAATGGGAAGAAGCTATGGCAGTCTAAATTCTAAGGGTTCTGAAATCCTGTACCATTGTGGCAGAGGTGAGGCCACACACACATGTCAGAACACCTGCAGCAGGGCTCAGATCATCCACAGCAGAGGCCATATCACCTACAGGACAGGCAGGGACATCTCTAGCAGCAGACATTACATTGGCAGCAGAGGATCCTGGAGAAGGCAGCGGACGACCCTGCCTAATTAGCAGAGGAACCTTCATCAGTAGTGGAGGAGGACCGTGCATCAGTACCAGAGTATACTTCATTGGCAGCAGAGGGCAGTTCACCAGTAGTGTGGGAGACACTTCACTGCAGGCTTCTCTGGCAGCTAGCATTCAGACACTAGCAATAGTAGGAGGATACCTTTTGCTGGTAGCAGTCGGTCCACTCACACCAGTAACTGCTGCAGAGAGCATTTCAATACAGCCAAAAGAAAGACAAACAAGGTGCAAAAAACCCATAGTGCTCAAAAGTTTTTGGTACCCCACCTCAAAACAACATCAGCTGTTTGACAGCAAAGTTTGAGTGCAGCTGTACCAGTCTATATCCTAGAGGTTTCCATATTTTAAGCAATAATATCCAGAGTCTGCGAACTAAATCTCTTGAACTTGAAGTTGCAGTTCATGAAGCAAATACTTGCTGTATGTTTACGGTGGAACACTGATGATTATTTAGCCAGTCATATTTTTAGGAAGGATACAAAGTGTGGTAGAGTCTGTATTATTCATAAATCTAATGTGGAAGAGGAAATGAAGTGTGAGACAGCAACATTGAGTACTGAAAAACATTTTGAAGCTTCTGCCATTCAGTTTCATGGGCAACTGATTTACATAATAATTAATTCAGTACATAGGGCACCTAGTGGGTATGTAGACTCCATCATTACCAAACGGGGGCCTCAGCTGGACATTATGTTTACTGAAAAAACCGCTATAAATGTCTGTGGGGACTTTAATATAAACCTTGTTAATGATTCTTCATCAAGAAAGCTGTTTCTTAATTAACTGCAGACTGTCAACGAGTTTCCTCTTATAAGTCCACCTGCTTAGTTTAGTTGTTACATTCTTGCCTCCCAGGCAGGGAGCCCAGTTTAGATTTGTGGCCAGGTTACAGATTTTCTCCACTTGTGTACAGGATGTTGTGTTGCCCTCATCATCATTAATCATCACCGACATGCAAGTCACCCAGTGTGGCGTCACCTGAAATAAGACTTGCAACCCAGTGGCCAAACTTCCATAAGAATAACAGATGGAACAACACGTTTTCAAATATGGACACCACAGAGAGAGAAATTATTAATGCTGACATAAGGCTATCTGATCATAATGCTCTCATCCTTAAAAAGCCAGCAGTAACCCATGAAGGAAATGACTATACTTTTTTCTAAAACAACAGAAGTGATTTTTCTGCAGAAAATTTCTTAAGCTTTGTCGTTAATCTGAGTAATGAGTCCTGTTTAGACATTTTTTACACTTATGTACTAACGATTGTTTTTAAACATTCATGTCAAATTTGAATTGTGTTTTCCAAAGGAACTGACTAGAGTCCATTCATGCTGGATTACTACATCTAGTTTAAAAACGTTCATTTGTCAAATGAAAAGAGCCAGAGCTCCACTTTATAAAATAGATAAAGACTTATAACCAATATATCACAGGTAACTGAAAAGCCAAAACTACTTAGAAACAATAGTGTAGTAAGGATGTTGGGCAATAAATCAAAATCTGTACAAGATATTGCACCAAGTGAAAGAGGTGAGATACATGAAGAACAGGAATTAACACTTACAAACGTTGATAATATCAAAATTGGCAAAACAGAGCAGCCAGATAACGTAAATGATTGCTTAACAAATGCTTTCCACACACTTAGCTTAAATTTCTGAAATCAGGACAAACTTAGAAATCGTACTCCTGCATACAGCGTGAGGTTAGTTCCAGCTTGTTAACATGAAGTAGTAACAGTGATTAAAAGACAGAACTGCAAAATGTCAGTGGTTGTGGATGATGTACCAGTGACATAATCGGTACTCCTTCACAAATTGCAGAGCCCTTTGCTCACAACTGTTAATTCATCATTCAGTTAGCGAATGTTTCCTAACAGAGCAAAAATATCGAAAGCGATACCTTTACTCAAGAGTGGTAGTAGGCATAAGATTGGAAGTTATCGACTCATTTCACTCCTCTCAGCATTCTCTAAAGTAACTGAAACGATCACAGTCTTCTGAATAATTATCACCATGTCTTTCGAATGGGTAGAAGCATAGAAAGAGTGGTAATAGTTTACATAGACGACCAGCTAGAAACATGGATAACAACAATATTGTTGTAGGAGTTAATTTAGAGCTTTCTAAATCTTTCGGCACTGTTAGTCATGAAATTATTTGGGATAAACTGGAAACAATGGGGATAAATTGGATATAAAACAAGTGGTTTCAGTCATATTTGCAAAATAGATCACTGGTTAGGGAGCTCACATCTACTGATTCTAATCATAAAATCAGGTTAGTATCTGAAACAAACAAAGTCGAAATAGGTGTACCACAGTCTTGTATGTTAGGTCCCCTTTTGTTCTTTATTTATTTAAATGATATACACATTTCAGAAACTGCAGCCAAGATCATATTGTTTGCAACTGAAGCTAGTGGAATAGTAAGCAATGTTAAGGAATCTCTGTCCATAATAAACGATCAAGTCCTCAAGTTCTTGCATTCAGTGTTAAAAGACCGACCATAATGCTAAGAAAACAAATTATATTCAATTTGTAAAGATGAATCAAAATCAAGATCTCCAACTAGTACTGGGTAGAAATTGGCATGATGCACAAAATTTTTAGGGATACATGTTCATCAAGATTTAAACTCCAAAGATCATGTTACTAAACTCATGCTTGTTTTGCTTTGAGAATTATTTCTAAAGTTTGCATCTCACATGGAGCTATAGTAGCTTATTTTCGCTGTTTACAGTCCTTTGTAATTCATGGAATAGTTTTTGGGGTAAAATCGATGATCAATTCAACGAAATTTTTACATTGCATGAAAGGGGTATTTGAATCTTGTCACACAGCACTACTAGGTCTCACTGGAAGCCTGTATTTAAAAAGTTCTGTTTGCTTACTGTATGCTCCCTGTTCATAAACAAAAGTGTGTTGATGAGAAGAGCTAGACTTGATGACCTGCAAACCAACCATGATTACGCTAGTCACAACACACAGAAATATGGGTTCCTCCATACAGAAGTTGGAACAACTCATACCCAAAGACATGTGAGCCACTTTGGTGTCATTCTTGATAATAGCCTGCCACCTTACATAAAGAGATTGCAGAAGGAAACAGCTCTTACAACAGAGTTAAAATCATTTCTTGTTGAAATGTGTTTCTACATTGTAGGTGAATATGTTAGCTTATAGGAACACTAGGCCTTCCCATCTATACTGTGTTTGTGTTTGTGTTTGAAAAAGAACTTTTGTGCTATATGTTTTCTGATCTCTGCATTTCAAAGGGTGTGCAATATCCTCCTCAGAGCGCCTGCTCTGCTGCCACATTAGTTATGGCTGATATAATGTCAGCAAATTCTTGTGTATTGAATTTTCAGCAGTGTTATATAATGTCATTATTTTTTTTCGGTGTTTTATATCAAAATTTCATGTCCTAGTTATGTCATCGATTTACTTCTCGTGTATGATGCAGTTGCAATGTAGATTGTGAATTTGTAATTTTCCTTCCAACCATGAAATGAGTGAGGTGGCTTTGACACTCTTCATGAAGTTGGCTCGCGTTTGGGTAGAGTGGTGTTCATTCCCTGTCTGGCCACCCAGACTTGAGTTTCCCACAGTTTTCCCAATTTACTAAAGTGTGTGGTGGGATAGTGCTTCCTTCCCGATTCTTGTCATATCCTCTCCTACTTTCTTTATGTTTTATATATGTAAACAGGTTGCAACAAAAATACGTGCCACAAATTGCAGGTCAAATTCCCCACATGTAGATGAAGAAATAATGTTATATGAAAAGGGTCTTGAATAACTTTGTTTCTACATTACAACTCATTTTCTCCAACTCATTAAACATGGGAAACATACACAAACAGAATGCACCAGCATACACATGCAACTCTTTTTCAAACTAGGATGCTTTCCATGGGCATTTACACAAGCATCACTCTGCCATAATAGTGAATCTCAGATGCACTGATGTATACCTGGAGGATTTGCATGGTTTCGCAGCTGTCCATAATACTGGCACAGAGACTCCGAACGTCTTGTACTGGGGTTTCATACACATCTGTTACCGAATCTGGAAGCCAACTGACATTAACGCTAAAATAGGGTGTGCTCCATCATGCATGAAGTACCTGTTTTGTCATACAGTTAGAGGCACATCTGCTAACAAATCGTGTAGAATATTCTCTACGAAAGTATGATAGCTTTGTCCGTTGAGCCTAGGTGGAAGAAAGTGAGGCCCTACCAAACACTCACCAACAAAGCCAGCCCCAACATTCACAGAAAATCTGTGTTGATAACTAGCTTTCAACAATTGCATCTGGGTTGACTTCTGCCCATACGTACCGACTGTGAAAATTTACAATCTGATTTCGTTGAAACGACGGCTCATCTGTGAACACCACCGTTACACAAAAAATAAGATTGACACTTTGTTGAATAAAGTATTCGTAGAAGAGTAACCAGGCAGAAAAATCAGTTTCTGACAGTGCCTGGACATGCTGTAAATAGTATGGATACACCTAGTCCTCTTGTAACACCCACCAGTCATGTGGTCAACATTCAGTGCTGCAGCTACATGTCTTGTAGTGGCAATAGGGTCGTCGTCAACTTCATGACGAATTACTACCTCCTGTTGCAGTATCCTCATATGTCTAGGCCTCCACCGGTCGCGAGTATCAGGCATTTAGCCCCACATACCCTAACTCGACACACAATGGCTTTAAACGTTTTCCTGTCACGGCACCTTCACACAGGAAACATCTCCCGCTACAAACGTTGAGCGCGACCGCCATTGCCCTCAGCTAATCCATACATCAAATGGGCATCTGTCATCTCTGCGTTTGTGTACACTGCCATTTCACGAGCCAAGTCTGTGATTAACTCTACGTAGTAATTCGTGTGCTTTCTATAGACCCACTGCTCGCTGGAACAGTTTATATTACCTCTAAACAACCAATGATGTGTGTCATATGGCAACATGACATGTCAAACAAAACACTGGTAGTGTACAATGTAACCAGAGGTCACCAAGAGTGCATGTTCCTCAGGGGAATGTGTTACAGAACAAACTTATACATACACTTTAAAAGTCTTTCAGCAAAACGTACAGTTCCTACCAAACAAACTTGATGAAATAAATGTGCTTCTTAGCAATGATTGGAAGAAGGTATCAGTTTAATGTTTTTGTGAGCAATGGCTAGAGAAGGACCATTTACAGCATTCAAACATAACCGGTTTCACTCTGGCAAACAACTTTTGCAGATCAATATCAAAGCTTGGAGGAAGCTGCTTTAATGTAAAAGAAAACATAGACTATAAGAGAATAGACTGTGTAAATCAGTTAGGAAGCGAAAAACACTTTGAAGCCTCAGATGTTGAAATAACATCAGGAAAAGCTATAATAATGTGTGTTTACAGATCACCCAACAGCAATGTAAACATTTTCTTTAAAATACTTGACCTTGCACTAGGGAACTTAAAAATTCTTGCAAAACTATAGTTCTGTGTGGCGATTTTAATATTGACCTCTTAACACACAGCTCCCAAAGAGAAAAATTTCTTAATATTATTCACGAATATAACCTGTGCACTAAAATAAACTCCCTTACACACATAACAAAAAGTAGTGCTACACTTAGTGCTCAGATCTTTGTAAACACAAACATGCACACCTCAGAAAACTTTAATACTGGCTACAGTGACCACAATGCACAGCTTCTTGTCGTATGCAGAAGTATTGACTTGTCTAGGAATGGAAGTGTTATCTACAAGAGAAAATGCAGCATGCAAAATATTGAGCACTTCAAACATATGCTAAGTACCCACTCGTGGAATAAAACCTACAACAGTTACAACACAGATGAAAATCTGGATAATTGAATGGAAATTTACAGGCATTGCTTTGAAATTGCATTTCCAAAAAAGAAAATAATTTGTAAAGGCCCCAGCAAACCCAAAACTTGGATTACATCAGGGATCAAAGTATCGTGTAGAAGAGAAAGAGAACTTTTTGCACTATCAAAAACAGATAGCAGCCCTGAATTTGCTCACTACTTCAAAAAAATACAAGTTAACTTTGAGTCGTGTAATAAGGGAAACAAAATTAAGGGAAAATGACAAACTTATTATGGAATCCTCAAACAAAGTTAAGACAATGTGGAACACGGTATAGAGACTTACTGGAAAGGTGGAAACACACAAGAATATTGTGTTGTCACAGGCAGGCAACAAGATCACTGATCCAAAATTAATTGCTAACCACTTCAATACTTACTACACCAATATTGCTGGTGAGCTAGTGAAGGAACAAATGGGAAAAACATCAAACAAAATATTATAGGAAATTTCTGGAAATAGTTTAACAAATACATCCATGTTCCTTCGTCCAATGACAATGTGCCAGATTATATTATAAAAGTATCTGCTGAACAGATACTCGCACCACTGCTAGACATATGCAATTTTTCACTATCAAGAGGTATTTTCCCACAACAGTTAAAAACTGCAAAAGTTGAACCCCTTTACAAAAAGGGCGAGCGGCAGCAGATGGTCAACTATAGGCCTATGTCACTCCTCTCAGGTTTTTCAAAAATCATTGAAAAACTAGTTCTGTCGCAATTAACTGATTTCCGTAACAAAAAAATATGATCTCAGAATGGCAGCATGGCTTAAGGCCTCAGTGCAGTACTGAAACAGCCACTTTTAGCCTCATAAATCGTATTTTAAATTCAGTGGATAACACAGAAATGTTTTGGGGATTTTCCTGGATTTAACAAAAGCATTTGGTTTAACAGACCATGAAATTCTCCCAAGAAAGTTAGAGTGGTATGGTGTAAGAGGCCTGCCACGCTAGTGTCTGAAATCCTACCTAGAAAATTGCTCTCAGATAACAGATGTAAAACACATAGTAAAAAACGAACTCCAAGCTTATCAATCGAAACCTTCCACATTAACGCACGGTGTACCACAAGGCTGAATTTTAGGCCCCTTTCTCTTCTTAATTTTCATAATAGACTTCCCCCTACACGTTCAACACACCAAACCAGTGCTATTTGCAAATGACACAAGCATATTAATTGAAGGTGAAAACGAAATGGCTCTAAGTTTAAATGCTAAAGTCACAAATGAAAATGTCCAGAGCGGTTTATGAGGAATAAACATACATAACAAAATAAAAACCCATTAAAACCAAACATGTCCATGGAAAACCAAAGAATTAACAGTGTCACTGAAACAAAATTTCTTGGCATCTACTTACAAGACAATCTTAAATGGGATTCCCACATCACGTCATTAAATTGTAAACTATCGAAAATGACTTATGCGATGAGGATTATATGGAACAACACAAGTCCTGAGATGGTTAGAGCAGTGTATTATACTTGCGTACACTGCCTATTGAGATATGGCATAATATTCTGAGGAAATTCTCCTCATAGCATAATAACATTCCAGAAAGGAAAAAAGTTTGTGAGGATAATGAAAAATGCTAACAGCTGAAAAAATCATACAAACCATTCTTTAAAGAACCGGGGATTCTACCCCTACCATGTATCTATATACTAGAAGTTGTCATGTACCTAAAAAAAGCATGCTTAAAAATGGAAATAAAGTTATTCAAAATAAATCTGTACATGAACACCATACAAGGCAAATAGTGACATACACAGACATCACTGTTATACCACACTGTGCAAGAAAGGTGTATATCACTCAGCTTCACATTTGTTTAATAAGCTGCCAAGTAACTTAAAGGCCATAAGCAAAATCCATAGCTTTAAAAAAACTGTAACTTCATATCTCTTGGAAAACTGTTTTTACTCAGTAACACAGTATCTTGAAAAATAAGTTAATTTCTGTTGTAACAATATAAAAATGTAATGTAACAATATAGCAATATAACAATGTAACAATTTATAAATGTTATGTATACAATCAATGTAACAGTATATTAATGTAATGTCATTTTGTCCAACATCCAAGGGTATAGTATATGTATACCTCATATAGTATATGTATACCTCAAAGATTCAGGACGTAAATAAATAAATAAATAAATGTGACATACGTTTTCCATTGGTTTCAGATCAGACGAAATTGGTGACCAAGACATGAACGTCAGTTCACTATCATGCTCCTCAAATCACTGTAGCACGATTATGGCCTTGTGACATCAACGGTTATCCTACTGGAAGATCGGTGTACTGTCAGGGAAGACATCGTGCTTGAAGGACACAAGTTGTCCACAATAATTCTCATGTAGCGCACAGCTCCCTTGTCCCTTCGATTACTACCACAGATCACATGGCAGCTCAAATGACTGCCCATTATAGCATAATAGCGCCCCCACTGCCCTGTGTCCATGGCGTGTTGCATGTTTCAAGCAGACATTTCCTTGGATGACTGTGTATCCTTGACATGATCATAGACCTGGTGTAACAATACACGTGATTCATCCAATCAGGTAATGCGTTTCAAATCATGCATGGTCTAATCTCGACGATCATGTGCTCACTGCATTCGTAATTGATGAAGTCGACTTAACATGGGCATCTTCTGCTTCAGGGCCTCATGTTCGACCATGTGTGCTGAACAAAGTGCTTTGAAAGATTTGTGCCTGGACTAGTATTATACAATATCGTCAGATCTGCTACAGATTCCTGTCTACCCTCTTTTCAAGGCTGAGCAAGCCTTTAGCATCCACTGTCAATGATAAAGTGTGGACAGAAAGCATTTTCCGGAATGCGTTTAACACAGAGCCCCAATGCAGACTATTATGAAGGCAGGCGCATACGGAATAGGTTCAAATATTTCTGAGTGGCTCAAAGACGAGTGACATACAGTGTTATAGGACTGCTATTGTGTTATAGGACTGCTCTTATTTCATAAATGATCTGACACACAGGGCAAGCAACACTCAGTGGCTGTTTTCTGATTGTGACGTGGTGAGGCGGATTCTGTCGCCGTTGAGTGACCGTAGGAGAATGTAAGATAACTTAGACAGAATTTCTAGTTAGTGTGATGAATGGTAGCTTGCTCTAAATATGGAAAAATGCGAGCTAATATAGATAAGTTGTAAAAACAATCCCATAATGTTAGAGTACAGCATTAGTAGTGCGCTGCTTGACACTGTCACGTGGATTAAATATCTAGGCGTAACGTTGCAAAGTGATATGAAATGAAGCAAGACTGAGGACAGTAACAGGGAAAGTGAATTATCGACTTTGGTTTGTCGGGAGAAGTTTTGGAAAGCATGGTTCATCTATAAAGGAGACCGCATATGGAACACTGGTGCAACCCATTTTACAGTGCTGCTCGAGTGTTTAGGATACCTGTCAGGTCAGATTAAAGGAAGACATCGAAGCAATTGATAAGTGTGATGCTAGATTTGTTACCAGTAGATTCGATTATCACATGAGTGTTACAGAGATGCTTTGTGAACTGAAATGCGAATCCCTGGAGCGAAGACAAGATTCATTTCGGGAAACACTACATAGAAAATTTACAGAATCAGCATTTGACTTGACTGCAGAATGATTCTACTACCTCCAGTGTAAATTACGCATGGGGATCACGAAGACAAGATAAGTGAAGTTACTTCTCGTACAGAAGCATATAGACAATCGCTTTTCCCTTGCTGTTTGTGATTGGAACAGGAAAGGAAATAATTATTAATGATAAAAGGTACCATCTGACATGCACCATATGGTGGCTTGTGGAGTATGTACATAGATGTAGATGCAAATATGCATTAACTTGTCGCTTTCTCGTGGTTTCACTGTCCTTTGACCACTTTCCATAGATGCTCGTGGCAGAAGCACCCAAGACACTTGTTCCTAGGCGCTGAGCCATAACAATCTACCCTTTGTCAGTGAGGTTTATGTCGGTGGGTTTCCCCATTTACAGTCCGTTTCTTTGCTAGAATGATTCCCCATTCGTTTCTGTTCCGCCTTTCTCGCCCACATTGCCACCAGGTGACATTCGATCTTCTATCAGGCAGTGGTCACAATTTTTATCAGTATATATTGGATCATAGTTTTTGTCTAAATATGTCTATGCAAGTTCCAGAGCTTTATTCCTGTAATTTAGTATATTCAGTTGAAAATGTCCTAATATTTCGAAATCCAAATGTGAATAATGTTGTTGTTGTTTCTTTTCCATCAAATACTCAAATGCACGTGAGGACAGTATTGGAAATTTGTGATAAGGTCTTATGGGACCAAACTGCTGAGGTCATCGGTCCCTACGTTTATGCACTACTTAATCTAAATTAAACTAACTTACGCTAAGGATAACACACACATCCATACCCGAGGGAGGATTCGAGCCTCCGATGGGGGCAGCTGTTCAGACAGTGACAAGGCACCTCAGACTGTGCAGCTACCCCGTGCAGCGAGGACAGTATACCAGTGCATATAAAATTCACTTTCTTTCAAACTCTGAAGCCTGAACTGTTGACCACTAGTAAAAAGCTGGTAGACATTTCCTTTTCTTAATAAATTCACTAAAATGTTAGAGTCATTAGAATTTATATGCTTCTGCCATTGTAGCAAAAGTATTTGGAACTTTATGTTAAAATACTATTGCAGCCCATAGTCATACAAGACTCCAGTTCTCTAATGTGTAAATATTTGCGTTATATAAAATAAATAACATTTTCCTGTATAGATGTTAAAACTGAAGGCTTTTAAAAGAGAAACTTTTTCTATTACTCTTAGAAGTCAGATTATGTATCGACAGAATTGATAACAAGAACAATTTTAGTATCCTTCAGTCTTTTAGTGGTGTGTGATGGGTGTAAGTCAGCAAAGTTACACAACATGTCAGATGAACTAAACGTTTTCTTCAGTTTCAATGCACATCAAATGAACATGTTATACTGAATGTAGAACAAAGAGTCAGGAGCAATGTGGAATGTACTGATGTATAAGGCTGGCGTAAACTCATTGGCTTTAGTCAGATAGAGATGGTTAATTGTAGAACTCTGATAATTCTTTGGGAATTCACAATTTAATGTGACTCACACACACAAGATGTAAAGAAAATTATAAATACAAATGTGTAATCAGAACTGCTACATCACATTAATTACAATGAAGCATTTCATCTGGTATGACGAATGAGATTTGAAATTTTCAGCAATCACAATCCATGTAAAAGAAAAATCTTAAGCAAGTGGTGCACCTCTGAAAAAATTAAGTCATAGGGAAGCTCCATTTGTTTGTGTCACTTTTTAAAATCAACATAAAATAGCAGACAATTCTGAAATTTAAGTTACAGTTTGGCTGTAAAACTTCCATGCATAAGAAGTATTTTCAGTTATGTCATATGCACAAGCTAGTATTCCATAGAGAGCTGTCTGCAAGGAAACACTGAGAATTTTTTCAGCTAGAGTAGTTCATTTACAGGAGAGCAGTGCAGAGCAAATTGGAAGCACTAGGAATATGCTTAACTCACCTCGAATACCTTGAGAAAATGCAAAGTACGAAGTATCTGAAGTGCTAGGCAAAGTAAGAGTGTGCTGTATAGAAGTAAATGAGTGTGTTTTATTTATTTTCATTTGGTACGCATATTCCATAGATCCGTACATGCGAGTGATCCGCCTGGATGTGGAACATGTCAATACAATTGTAGAAATACAATTAATGCTACAGAATAGTAATATAATACAATGATACAGATATTAATAAGTATCACTTTTTCTCATTTACAAGCTGTCATTTAACTAGTATAGCAATTCACAATATAACATTATAACTATAACATTAACATAATATTGTATTGTCCATCTAATAACTAAGAGACTAAATACATCTATTATTAAGGGAGGGCATTACTTCTGGAAAAGAATTCATCTAAGGAGTACAGTGGATGGTCAAGTAGGTATTTTTTTAACGTACCTTTGAACAGCATTTCATTTTCTCCTGTACATTTCATATAATTAGGCAATGCATGAAAAGTCTTTATAGCAGCATACTTTACTCCCTTCTGTACAAGTGATAAATTTTTTAGTTCAACATATAGATCATCTTTACCTCTAGTATTGTAGTTATGGTATGAACAATTTGTTTCATACTGAGCATAGTCTTTATTAACTACATTCATCAGAGAGTATATGTACTGACATGTTGTGGTCAGAATACCTAACTGTGTGAATAGTTTTCTACATGAGGTTCGTAGAGGAACCCCACGCATGATTCTGACAGCTCTCTTCTGAGCAGTTAAGATTTTTTTTAGGCTGGTGAATTACCCTAGAATATTACCCCGTAACTCATTAATGAGTGAAAGTACCCAAATTAAGATGATTTTAAAATGTTGATGTCCCCAAAATGAGTAATGATTCTTAGAGCAAAAGTTGCTGATGAAAGCCTTTTTAGAGTAAGGGACACATGCTGTTCCCAGTTGAGCCTACTGTCAATGTGAACCCCCAGGAATTTAGTGAATTGCACCTGTTCTAATTCCTGGTTGTCATGAGCAATTACTATATTTTCTAGAGTTTTATTTTTTGTGTGCAACTGTATAAAATTAGTTTTTTTAAATATTAACTGAAAGAGAATTAATTGAAAACCAAGCTGTAACTTCTCTGAGTATATCATTAACACCAGTCTCCAGATCAGCAGTAGACTTACCATTCACGACAATGCTTGTATCATCAGCAAACATTGTGAATTCACAATTTTTATTAATGGACAGGGGTAAATCATTAACATATATTAAAAACAGCAAGGGTCCAAGGACAGATCCCTGGGGAACTCCATGTTGAATTTTGCCCCATTCAGAATCCACTAGACTGGAAGATCCTTTGTTGCAGCCGTTTAGAACCACCTTTTGTTTCCTATCTTCAAGATATGATTTTAGCCAGCTACCTGTAGGCCCTTTGATTCCTTAATGATAGGCCTTCTCCAAGAGTATTTTTTGGTTTACACATTCAAAGGCCTTGGAAATATCACACAAGACACCAACTGGTAACTTCTTACTATTAATAGACTCCAATACATCATTTGTGAGTGAATATATGGCACGCTCTGTGGAAACCCATTTTTGAAAATCAAACTGTCTGTGGTTAATAATATTAAGTTTATCAAGATGTGCCACAATCCTGTTATACACTGCCTTTTCAAGAACCTTTGAAAATGTTGTTAAGAGAGAGACAGGACGATAATTTTTGACATCTGTAGCATCGCCAGACTTGAAAAGATGTCTTACAATGGCATATTTCATTCTCTCTGGAACAACTCCCTCATAAAGAGACGTGTTGCAAATGTCAGCAAGTACTACACTTACATCATTAGTGCAGGCTTTCAACAGTTTACTAGAGATGTTATCTATACCTGAAGATCCTTTACTTTTCAATGAGCGAATAATTTCTTTTATTTCATTAACAGTTATAGGTGTTACATTAATATCATTAATATCATTAAAACATTGTGGGAGGTTAAGTTTCAGAATATCTGCAGCTTCCCTTAGGTCACCAGTGCAACCTATTTCAGAGGTGACACTTAGAAAGTGGTTGTTAAATGTGTGTGCTATCTGTTTACTATCAGTTATTTTCAAATCGTTCATTTTTAGGACAGCAGTTTTTTCATTGTCAGATGGTGCAGTACCTGTTGCCCTCTTTATTACATTACAAATCGTTCTGATTTTATTATTTGAACGGTTAGTTTCAGATTGTATGCACATACTTTTAGATTTTTTAATGACTTTAGTTAAGATTTTGCAGTATGTCCTATAATATTTCATCTGGAGGGGATTATTGGATTGCCTGGATATTATATACAGCTCTCTTTTTCTTTGGCATGATATTTTTATGCCCTTGGTGAGCCATGGTTTTTTGCTTGATTGCCTGTTCTGTAGTCTACAGACCTTTTTTTGTAAGACACTTTCAAATATACCTGCCAATTCATCAGTAAATAAATTATATTTTGTATTAACATCATTTGCAAGATAAACATACCTCCAGTCAGTCTCCCAAATGCATAATTTTAATTTTTGGACATTTTCCTCATTCATGTTTCTAATGGTTTTCCACTGTGCACTAGCTTTGTTCTGATTTGTATTAAAGTTGTCAATTGTGAGTATTTGCCCATCATGATCAGAGAGACCATTTATGACTTTTTCAACTTTGATGTGATGAGTTTTACTCATATCTATAAAGATATTGTCTATTAGAGTGCTGGAAGTGGCAGTAGTTCTTGTGGGAAAACTGACAGTGGAGACAAGGTTGTAGGTATGCATTAAATTTGCAAACTCTGTCTTAGAAGATGAGCTTTCTAGGAAACCTATATTAAAATCTCCAGTCACTATAATGTCCCTATTTTTTCTTGTGGGATACAATAGCACAGAATCTAATTGTTTCATGACTACTTTAAAGTTACCAGATGGAGCCCTGTATACTGCTACTATTACCAGTTCCTTGTTAGCTTGTACTATTTCTGTGACACATGCCTCAAAGTCTTTCTCTACACAATATTTCTCCATATCTATTCTATTAAAGACAGGCTGTTTTTCACATAAATAACTGCCCCACCTTTGCACATATGGTTTCTACAAAATGAGGTAGCTAAAACACAGTTTGGAATATTGAGCATTTCGATACCAAAAGTGACATGGTGTTCTGTCAGACAGAGAATATGACCACAATTTGCGCCTGTTGGTTCATCAATATTTACAATAAATTGGTCTAACTTACAGAGCAGGTTTTGAATATTTTGGTGAAAAATTTTGAGCTTATTTTTAATTACATGACTGGTTTGACATACCAGTATTACAGGAATAGTTTTCTGCAGGGAAGAGGGAGCTTTTGTGCTGGTAACACCCACATTTGTTGTTATTAACTACATTACTTACATTCTGATTGGAACCTTCCCCCTTCTGCCCCAGTGCCATAAAAAAATCCCCATTTGCAGCTGAAGACTTTCTTGATCTCAGGCACATCCTATGTGGAGCAGCTGCGGTCACTACTGTGCTCCTTTTTGCCATAGAGGGGGGATCTCCTGTTGGTGAGGTTTCTACACTGTCAGCTTTTACACTTGATCCTGTGGGGGTTGGTGTTGCTGATTCTGCTATTGATGACTGTTCTTCCTCCTTAATTGCTGCTACTTCACAAGCTGGTAGTGGATTAACGTTTCCCACTTGAGTTGTAACTGCTGGTGCTGTCTTGCTTTTGCATAAAAGACCTGTTTGTTTTGATTGACATACAGGTGCTCCTGCATATGAAGTCTTCCCTTCAGCTGTTCCATTAGGTTTGAAGGAATATTTTGATGACACTGTCTGTATTTCTTCCAATGGTACAGTTTCAATGGGCACAGATGCTTTTAGAATGATTGGAGGAGCGGTGTTTCCAAATAGTTTGAATGTTTCTGCTAATAGTTCTTTAGCGAGTACACGTTTTCCCAGCCGGTTCCTGTGCATTCCATGTCGAGTAAAATGGTTTCTCTCTTCGGAATTACTGTCCAAAAACTTCACGTCCTTGAATGCCTTGCATACCTTTTGAAACATTCTGTTTGTGAATTTGATTTCATTATTTACACATGAACTGTTTATTAGGTCATGTCTGTGTGGGATGCTAACGACGATTGTTTTTCTTGGCGAGATTCTTTCCAGTGCATTTCGCAATGCTGTGATAGAATTTTTCGACTCATTTTTATAAACATCGTTAGCTCCAGCAATAATTACGCAAACATTGTTTGGTTGAGGGTTTAAATCTTTAATTATTTGCTGGAAAGGGGCCCTGGGTTTTACTGTGGCAGTAACGGAAAATTTAGATTGCATATTCATAAGAATAGGGGCTAAATCTCGTCCATGGCTGTCTGCAAAGAGGCAAACTTCTGGTTTTGTTTCGTCTTCTCTCAATAATTTCATTTGTCGGTGTTTCTCTTGTGCGATGGGCGCAAACAAGTTTTTCGTAACTATAGCAGATATTGGAGCACTTTGACTTTCATTAACGGTTTCTTTGAGAGTGTTGTAGGTTTCACTTTGTACATTTTTCACACAAGGATTAAAATCGACATTCAAAGAATTAATTAACGATTCGATGTCATTCATATATTTTTTAGCTATTGCGAGTTCTACTTTCAGCACATCAGAGATGAGTTCTTCAGTACCAGCATTATATATCTTGACTGCAATTTTTCGAGTAGCAACATGGATGATGCTGATTTAGGAACAGTGGCATCTAAGCAAGTGGATGATAATGGTTGTTGTTTTGAGGGCCAGGTGCAGAAGTAAGTACACTCCTGGAAATGGAAAAAAGAACACATTGACACCGGTGTGTCAGACCCACCATACTTGCTCCGGACACTGCGAGAGGGCTGTACAAGCAATGATCACACGCACGGCACAGCGGACACACCAGAAACCGCGGTGTTGGCCGTCGAATGGCGCTAGCTGCGCAGCATTTGTGCACCGCCGCCGTCAGTGTCAGCCAGTTTGCCGTGGCATACGGAGCTCCATCGCAGTCTTTAACACTGGTAGCATGCCGCGACAGCGTGGACGTGAACCGTATGTGCAGTTGACGGACTTTGAGCGAGGGCGTATAGTGGGCATGCGGGAGGCCGGGTGGACGTACCGCCGAATTGCTCAACACGTGGGGCGTGAGGTCTCCACAGTACATCGATGTTGTCGCCAGTGGTCGGCGGAAGGTGCACGTGCCCGTCGACCTGGGACCGGACCGCAGCGACGCACGGATGCACGCCAAGACCGTAGGATCCTACGCAGTGCCGTAGGGGACCGCACCGCCACTTCCCAGCAAATTAGGGACACTGTTGCTCCTGGGGTATCGGCGAGGACCATTCGCAACCGTCTCCATGAAGCTGGGCTACGGTCCCGCACACCGTTAGGCCGTCTTCCGCTCACGCCCCAACATTGTGCAGCCCGCCTCCAGTGGTGTCGCGACAGGCGTGAATGGTGAGACGAATGGAGACGTGTCGTCTTCAGCGATCAGAGTCGCTTCTGCCTTGGTGCCAATGATGGTCGTATGCGTGTTTGGCGCCGTGCAGGTGAGCGCCACAATCAGGACTGCATACGACCGAGGCACACAGGGCCAACACCCGGCATCATGGTGTGGGGAGCGATCTCCTACACTGGCCGTACACCACTGGTGATCGTCGAGGGGACACTGAATAGTGCACGGTACATCCAAACCGTCATCGAACCCATCATTCTACCATTCCTAGACCGGCAAGGGAACTTGCTGTTCCAACAGGACAATGCACGTCCGCATGTATCCCGTGCCACCCAACGTGCTCTAGAAGGTGTAAGTCAACTACCCTGGCCAGCAAGATCTCCGGATCTGTCCCCCATTGAGCATGTTTGGGACTGGATGAAGCATCATCTCATGCGGTCTGCACGTCCAGCACGAACGCTGGTCCAACTGAGGCGCCAGGTGGAAATGGCATGGCAAGCCGTTCCACAGGACTACATCCAGCATATCTACGATCGTCTCCATGGGAGAATAGCAGCCTGCATTGCTGCGAAAGGTGGATATACACTGTACTAGTGCCGACATTGTGCATGCTCTGTTGCCTGTGTCTATGTGCCTGTGGTTCTGTCAGTGTGATCATGTGATGTATCTGACCCCAGGAATGTGTCAATAAAGTTTCCCCTTCCTGGGACAATGAATTCACGGTGTTCTTATTTCAATTTCCAGGAGTGTATATGTGCCACTGATTTGTATAACATGCAGACTAGAACTGCAAAAGGTAGAATCAAGGTAGGTACTGTCGAGAATGCACAGGAAACTACTAATGATGTTAGTTGTGTTGCGAACGTTTGGATAATAATGTGGTATAGACACATAAGAACGATGAGTGGTCGCCATTTGGGGTGTCACCACCATCTCCAAAGGCCGGAGGGAGGAAGAGAAAAAAACGAGAAATACTTATAAGGCTAAAAATCGAGCTGACAAGACTGAATCCTTTCGGGACTGTGTGCCTGAGGATCAGGCTAAGTTTGACGACAATTAGGATATTATAGGTAATGAGGGTAAGAGAAAACGTCGTTTAGCTGTTCTTAAAAGCCTTCTCAAAATTGGAGAGACTTTGTTTCAGCCAGAGGAGACAGCTGCAAATAGCACAATGTCCCAAGATTTTGTTATCATAAAGGGAGAACCAGCTAAACTGATAGCGTTACTCAGACGCTCATATCCTCTCATGCGTCTTCAAAATGACGTATAAAAATCAGCCATGCGCAATTGTCGACTGTCATTGGGACTCGTGGTCGAAACGAGTGAGCCATGCATGTCACGGAATATTTTTATAACAAGTGTGAATATAGTGACAAGTTAGTGTGGCTCCATGTGTCTGGTGCTCTCATACTGTAGTATTCACATTTTAGCGAAGAAATGGAAACGTGTTTATTGGTTGCGACCCAGTGAATATGTCAAATGGTGTATGATGTTATTGCATTTTATCTGTTTCTTGACCCTGTTTTGATTAATGTGTTTATTCCTTTGAGGACCAGATATGTAGCATAATGTATGCTTTACATTTACAAAGTTATATGTACTTTGTACACCTGTGACAATTGCAGTGGCAATAACATTTAATGTTGGAAATAACAGAGTCAAGTGGGAACGATTTTTCGACAGGCAGACTTTTCCTTATAAATGCATCGAGGCGTGGAACTTCGAAGTTTCTCGCACTTGCTCTCTGGAATTGTTAATGCTGATATTACTTGTGATAATGTGATTGTTCAGATTTATGTATATATAAGTAATTCGACCCTAGTAACTGCAACTTCGCGAATTTCTCATAACTTTTTTCGAGGTTGGACTACCACGGGACGTTTGCTCACAATGGCATGTTTATATCATCCGGACCCCCCCCCCCCCCCAAACATACGTTTTTCATATTAGGGGCATTGTGCTGCCACCTGCTGCCAGGTGCTCGATAACAGCGACCTCAGTAGTCATTAGACATCGTGAGAGGGGTGTCACTTGTGTCATTGACTCAAGGTTGTTTACCTCGAGTGGAGAGCATATCAACACTTCGCATAATGGCGGCTCATCGCCGAAGGACGTATGTTGATTTCATAAGGAATTTGGGGCAACCACAAGTGAATGTGTTTCCCCTCGAAATTTCACATATCAGCAACAACGTACTACTGCTAGTTCTGCAGTAAGCATTGTACCATAGGAATATTCCCACTCAGTCAGAAAAAATATGGACTTTGCAACATGCCATTAACGACACAACAGTGCATCATTGTGCAACACGTCACTTCACACATTTTCGACTGCGGTACACTTTTAACTGGAATTTTGTAGCCGGCCAGTGTGGCCGAGCGGTTCTAGCGCGGCTACAGTCTGGAACCACACGACCGCTACGGTCGCAGGTTCAAATCCTGCCTCGGGCATGGATGTCTGTGATGTCCTCAGGTTAGTTAGGTTTAAGTAGTTCTAAGTTCTAGGGGACTGATGACCTCAGATGTTAAGTCCCATAGTGCTCAGAGCCATTTGAACCATTTTTTTTGAATTTTGTAATAGCAGATGTATCTGTGCCAATTATAGGGGCACATTTTCTTGGCCACCACAAACTTTCTCTATACTTAGCAAGCGGTATGATTAATCGTTCTATTACTGGACACTCAGTGCAGAGGCAGATGGACAATTTAGGCACAACAGTACGGGCACATAAAATAAAACGATTGACGAAAATTATTGCCGATCTTGAAGAGGAGACAGCCAGGACTCACATCACATTACAGGAGGTGGTACAGCAGAAAGCATTACTATGTCAAGAAAATTCAGAGATACTGGAAGCAACAAGCAATCGTTAAGAACAGTTGCACAGCATACACAAGAGACTAGTAGATTAGCAGCATTACTAGCAGCAGCTTCAACCTCAGGTGCAGCAGCATATCGACACACTAAGTAGGAAGAGACAAAATGCGCAGGCCAGTGAAGTGCAAACCACCAAGTTTTTACCTGATTATGTCGGCAAAAGGAAACACTTGGTCAATACAAAATACGGACAAAATTCGAGATATTGCTCAAGGGAGAAAGCGTTACATTCTTACATTACAAGGTCCCTCATTCAACGACAGTGCAACGAGACTTGCACCAGATCAACATCAGGCAGCTAAACGAATTGTAAACGGACTTTTGCACTCTAGCCTTTTGCTAGTAGCTGGGCATCACCGATCCATTAGTACGTAAAAAAGACAGTTCTTATAGACTGAGCAGATGTTACGGATCACTTAACTTCTGTACTACACCAGATAGATACCCCATGCCCCCTACGTTTTGTGTGATATATTGCATAAAGGGCTACACCAGATTCCAGTGACGCCAAATGACATTCCAAAAATGGCAGTTATTACACCCACTGGTCTTTTCGAATTGATGTGAATGCCTTATCGGTTAAAATCCAGCCTAGACATGGCAGTGTTTTGTCAGCTCAGTAATAGTTGAGTTTCTGTTCTGTTTTTGTTACTTGGTTGATATATTGGTTTTCTCAACATGAGTGGAAGAGGATGAAACACATTCAAAAATGGAGAGAAGGAACAACTTTGCAAAAATTATATAACTACATCTGGTATTAAACCCACAGCTTCAAGAGGACTAGTGTATTCTGTAGGATGATGTCTATCATAAAAACGTTCAAAGTATAATAAATCAAAGCACCATCAACAACATGCAAAGACATATATGCCACAATCATATTCTTGAATGTGAATGTCATTACAAAAAGCAACTTCGTTAATGTTCTAAATACTTTGCAATCTTGTGATAATTTGTCGGGAAACCAAACAAATCAAAACAGTTTCTCAAAAGCTTGAGCTTCCAATTCATTATGGACCCAAGGTATGTTTTATCAATTTCATAATTTTTATTTGTGCTTTCCATTTACTGTGGGGTGAGAATAGGGTACTTTTGTAAAGGGCGAATGTACTTTTTCACCTGTCAGTAAAAATTACGTCATAGTTTTGACAGTAAGGTGCACACATTGACAAAATTACTTTTAATGAACACTTTGCTATTCCAATTTCATCGACAACCACGCCATTGTATAAGAAGGGATAAGCCTTTCCCATCCCATGAGTCGTTACTGAACCGAAACGGCTCCATTTTCATGTAAGATCACAAAACTTTGTCCAGGAACTGATGATGTGTATCTTTTGTGAGCTTTCCAGATTTTGTCCTGTTGTGTACACAGTATGACGCCATTCCATTGACTGGTTTATGTCTAGGAATCGAGGACCAAATTTGCTACTGGCTTCTTGGATACAAACAAAAACTGTTAACTGTTGGATTTTCGGAAAGTGTTACTCTGTACTGGGATGTGTATGGGTGGACAGGCACACAAGTACAAAACAGTTGTAGTGGAGGAAACAAGCGACAAGGGGAGGAACAACTTTGGATAAATATTAAATAATCGATTCGTTGGTGTTCGATGATCTTACAGATGCTAGAAAAAATGGATATCTAGTTACTACAGATGCATTATTACAGTGGGTAATAGTTGCAGCAGTCTCATTGCTGTAAAAATGTTTTGAATACATAGCCTCAAACAATTAGTGCGATCCACAGAATTCAGGAGTGTCTTGGCACCAAATACATCAGCATGACAGGTTTACATTTGGTGCATTAACCAAAGCAGCAACCTTCTTTCAGCGCACAAAGGAATTAATGACATTAACTGCCAGTGAGCAGTTATTTATATCAGTGGGGAAAGCTGAAAATTTAAGCTGGACTGGGATTCCAGCCCAGGTCTCCTGTTTACTAGGCGGATGCGCCGAGCACTATGCCGTCCAGACACAGTGATCAATACAACTGCACGGATTACCCTAGCACGCCTCCTGTCAGACCCAAATTCTTAACGCATCAAGACACTACCGATGTAGTTTGGACATTATCTTCATTACTCGCTGTATTTCACCGTTTCCCGTAAGAGTTCGAGCTTGCTGTGCATCTACACTGAAGGGATCATTGGTCATCTGCATATTAATTATATATATGTGGTGCCTGTTCTTTTGTAATGTTTGTCTGTCCTTCCCATTTTACGCTATTTATATAACTCTCATCTCCTCAGCTAAACAAAGCCGATGAGCAGTTATTTCAAGTGACAAGTTGATGTTCACAGTGACTACCTTGAAAGAATTATTAAGCCTTTTCAAAAGTCTCCAATATGAAATGACATTAGAATTAGCATTGTCCACCTAGTCAGATCTGGTCACAAGTGCCGTACTACTTAAAGCAGCAGTTGGTTTTAATAATTACATGTCGATCATTCTCATGTTAACATCGTGATATCAGAGGGGGTTTGTTTGTGTGAAACAACAGAGAAACAAACTACGAGCAAAATGTGTCGACTCAAACATATTGCACAGGAATTCCGTCCTCTGCTCATCTAGGGTTAACCTTTTCTTGTTACTTCGGTTCCCCTATGTCTTCATTCATCAGGTGCTTTTCACTGTTATTAAAATGCACCACGAGCATATATATTGTGATCATTACGAGCAGACAATACATCTCGACTCATTGGTTTTTAGGGAATGAAGATAATTTTGATTGAGAATGATGTATTTGACACATTACTGTTAGCACTTTTTGTTCATTGTTTCACATTCTCGTCACAACTGCTTCTTCTGTCATATTATCAGACACTGGAATCGACCTTACTTTGTAATGAATCACTTGTTTAATTATCTTCGCTTTTTTTGAATCCTATTTTTTGATCATTGAGAAAAATTTCCTTGCACGGTTTGCTTTTGTGTTTTGTTTCTATATGTTATACGCAGTGCACGAAGTCTGATTACAAAGGGTGAACATTCATCAACAGTGCAATGTCTCTTTTTATTTGTGTTATTAAGTATTAAAGGTGGTAACAATGCGAGCATTCATAAGGAAAGCTCAATTATTAAAACGAATGCTATTGACTCATAACTTTAATAGCATCTGGTCATACCTGTACCTATGACATTTTGTGAATAGAGTATTTTAACTGATGAAATAACTTTATCTGGCTGCCGTTTATGATGTTCGAGAAGCAGTCGGTATATCTGGATATTATTCATAACTAAACTTTAGTCCCAAATAATAGTTACAGATATGTGAATAAAAGTCATTGGCCTATACTAGGAATTTTTTCTCCCAGTCAATGCACTAGCAGTCAGCGACATTGCATCTTCAAAAGGCAAGCTTTTCCAGTGATAGCCATTTAGCCGCAGTGTAAATAAATTAGGTCCTGCGATTCTGCCATGCCGCTAGTAAAAATGTACCTGTACAAACACACACACACACACACACACACACACACACACAACAGTAGGCTGCTGTGGGTCGCTACAGCCAGCTCAAGATTCGTATCAACTGAGCTACCTATCACTAGTCTAATGGAGAGTTGGCAACATTGCAGAATATATTTGGCAACTATGTGCTATCAGCTTACTTCCTGAGTTGGTTAAGAATTATCCTAGTAAAATCACTCTATATTTCCTTTAAAATTAGATTACATACATATTCTGAATTATTCTCACTTAATGGATAACACTGAGGTAGCAAATTTACTGTTTTCTGTGCAGGAAGCTCCTTCCAACAGCTACTGCAGCTTACTTTGCCATTTGTATTGTGCATTCTTTGTGTTAACCGTTAGTGGGGCAAAATGGGAGCGCTGTTTGATGCAGCTGTGTCCTAACTTAGTGGTAAAGTGTCCACCCTTCAGGTAGAAGAGGCCATTGTGTTCGGTTCTAATCTAGCTGGGGACCATATTTTTACGTCTTCTGTGGAAGAACCACTATCTTTTAGAGAGAAAATCAGTATCTGCGCCATAAGTTTTGATACTACCTTGATTTTGTACCCTGTGGATCCAAAAGTGAGAAATGTGAACTGCATACTTGTTAGTGCCCGCTTTCTTTGCTTTTGTCAATTGTACTGACTTGATGGTGGCACTGAATATTTTGTTAACAGGATTTTGTTTTGTATCTACACCTATTGCATGCTACATTTGCATACTTTTGTGGTAATCCTGTAACGCTCGTTCAATACGACAGCGGACAGAGTGTAGACACAGACCATTTTGAATCTAAACGTGCACTTTATCTTGCTAATTCGTGACAATTTCTGATATTTCGTTTTCTTAAAAAAAATACGTTTTTTGTAATGTGATCATCTTAAGATGTAATTCATGTATATTAGTATTTTCGTTAGTTTGGTGACACAGCTGATAAACGTTAGAGCTAAATAAATCAGCAGCAGTATTGTCTTCCGCAGTATCTAAAACAGTCTCACAATTTTTTGATGGCTTTCCGACTTAATGTCTATAGATAATATGTTGGTAGCACTTCGTCTCCTTGAATATCATGCTATTTCAAGAGACAGCAGAGCCTGCACTGGCAGAGCTGCGCAGTTCAGCATAACGATGAGTCGATGGGTCTCACGGATTCTGTAACCAGCTTCACAGAGTGTAGAAATAAAGAAAGTAATGAACAGTTTCCAAAGAATAGTATTTGGTGAGGGTATCAAAAAGGATATTGAGAGTATACAAGGACAGTGTCCAGTACTTTGGTGGAAATAACCATTTTCAATGAGAATGTAGTAATAATATTATGGGAATAAACTCCAATGTGCAATGATGGGACAAAGCATTATGACCACTGCCCACCGCGCTGTTGGACGTTGCCTGGTGACATTGCGGGCATGTGACGCGCAATGAAAAGTATGTAAGCACAGCAGAGACGGATGGGGATCACCCTAGCGAAGACATGGACTCAAAATGGGAAAACCCATTGAGATCAGGGGCTTCGCAAAGAACAGATTATTATTAGGCAAAGTTTGTGAACGAGTATCTCAAAAACGGCGAAGCTGGGCGAATGTTCACGTGCTACTTCATGAACATCTATAGAAAGAAGTAGAAGGACAGTGAAACTACCACTAAGCACTAAATGATTGAACGTTCACAACTCTTCACAAAACGTGAGGTTCGGAGGCTTGCCTGCTCTGTAAAGCTGGCTACATGGTGATCTGCGCTGAAAGAGCATAATGCTGGTGCACACACAGGTGTTTCGGAGCACACCATTCATTGTACACTGTTGAACATGGAGTTCCACAGCAGACCATCCCTATGTGATCACGTGTTGACCCAACGACATGGTCACTTACATCAGCAGTGGACACAGGACCATCGAAATTCAACCATAGATCATTGTAAACGTGTCAGTTCTTTGACTGATTCACCCCTTAGCAATATCATGCCGATGTTCGTCTCCACAACCGCTTAAATCAAGGTGCATGGCGGCTCGAAACGTGCGACGCGACACAGATGCAGGCCAGTGAGATCGGTTTTATGCTAGAGGAGACTTTTCCTGCACTTGCATGAGACCTGTGGCAGTAATCGAAGACACGCTGACAGCTGCGAACCATCTCCATCCCTTCATGCTTTATGTCTTCCCCAATGGCGATATCATCTTTCAGCAGTACAGTTGTCCGTGTCTCGGAGCCAGAACTGTGCTACAGTGATTTGAAGAGCATTACAGTGAACTCATATTGATGTCTCGAGGACCAAATTCGCCCGATGTAAATCCTGTGTCACCTATCTGGGTCGCTGGCGGGTGCCGTTATTTACGCAAATTACGTGCAGGTAGACATGTTCAAAATGGTTCAAATGGCTCTGAGCACTATGGGACTCAACTGCTGAGGTCATTAGTCCCCTAGAACTTAGAACTAGTTAAACCTAACTAACCTAAGGACATCACAAACATCCATGCCCGAGGCAGGATTCGAACCTGCGACCGTAGCGGTCTTGCGGTTCCAGACTGCAGCGCCTTTAACCGCACGGCCACTTCGGCCGGCCGGTAGACATGTAATGTGCACCGTTCAATCTTTCGACCAGCTTTGTTGTACGGGAGCGAAAGCTGGGTGGAGTCAGGTTACCTTATCAATAAGGTTGAGGTTACAGATATGAAAGGACCGATGACCATAGCAGTCTGGTCCCTTTAATCCCCCAAACCAACCAACCAACAGATATGAAAGTAGCTAGGATGATTGCGGGTACTTGTAGATGGGAACAATGGCAGGAGGGTGTCCACAATGAGGAAATCAAAGAAAAACTGGGAATGAATTCTATAGATGTAGCAGTCAGGGTGAACAGGTTTAGATGGTGGGGTGATGTTACACGCATGGGAGAAGCAAGGTTACCCAAGAGACTCATGGGTTCAGCAGTAGAAGGTAGGAGGAGTCGAGATAGACCAAGGAGAAGGTACCTGGATTCGGTTAAGAATGATTTTGAAGTAACAGGCTTAACATCAGAAGAGGCGCCAATGTTAGCACTGAATAGGGGATCATGGAGGAATTTTATAAAGGGGATTATGCTCCAGACTGAACGCTGAAAGGCATAATCAGTCTTAAATGATGAGACATCTAATGCCAGGTACCACCACAAAACTACCTACAAACTGTCGGATCCATGATCTGAAGGATCAGTGCTGTGTTTCATTCCAAAGACGGACAAACAAGCTATTAAGTAGGGGGTCATAACATTTTACTCATCAGAGTAAATATTATGTGTAAAGTAACTCTATTTGCTGGGGGTCGAATATTCAAGGATTTTGTTGTGTTCTTGAAATTGAAGACTTTATAACAAAAACGACCCTTGTCAAAAATGTTGGTTTTTCATGAGAGCGAAGAAATGTAAATCAAAACTAAATCTCTCTTCAGATGTTGCCTACTGTTCAAGTAATGAAACAATAAAGAGGTCATTTCATTCTGCCCTCACTAGGCAACTCCGTCATGACATGTAAACTTTACTACTTCATCACTGGCGAGGTTGCAAATTCCAAAAACATAATACCATAGCTGTCCCGCATAAAATATTGCGTTAGTTCTTAGCTGAGGTACAGGAAGGTTTTGCATGTAATTGAAAGATACAACTTTCACTAACCCCTTTCGAGTTTTGTGCTTGAAGCGTCTTTTAGTACATAAGAGGCTTTCGCTTTTCTTAAGTGATTTTGAACAATTAATCCGGATGTGTCACTTGCAATATAATCCGTTCATCATAAGAATAAACCTGAAGTAAACAAACACGAACATGATGATTGGTTAGAAGCCGTAGCACATGTACACTGGTGTTGTTACGCTCTTGGAAGCAGGTCCTACTTACGTACTAGATGTCTTATTACTAAGTTACGTTAAATGAAATTTTAAGATATTCAAATATATTAACATCCATCAACATTTTTCTTAATCACGCTTTAGCTACGTAGTTTTTATTCCAAAAATCGTCACAGCTTCTACAGCGTTGTGCTCTGATTGTCGCACTGTTAATGCGCAGTATGAAAATGTTTGAGGCTGCTTTCTGTTCCGTAGTGAAACACGGTTAAAAAGTGCCGAGAAGTAGGCTGTTCTTAATGTTTCTCGTAAATTTATGGAGATAGTCGGCTTTGAAGTTTTCCCAGCTTCGTATATAATCCAGTTGACTCACAAATCTCGATTGAACGTGTAGTATAGGAGGTAGCGTATTGGACTGTGATCGTGAGGTGGTTCATTCTTCCTCAGTGTCAATTTTTTCCTCGTTCAATTTGAAATACCTACATCTCGTAATTATAAAACTCATCATCTTTTTTATGACTAATGCCCGTCTTCTTGTTTCTAAGTACATATTGGACGCGAAATTCCTATTTCCATTTCAAATACAAATTCTTAATTATCGATGTTTTATGAACGACTGTTCATAAAAGTTGTTTAAATTAAGGATACATAACAATTTAATTTTTAGGGCAAAAATGAAAAACCAAATCCTCTTTATTTGGACTATGTCCATTGTTTTATACCATAGAGGTAGATGAGTATCGTAGAAACATGAAAAACAATCATTTTGACAGCATCGACCACATCATACAAATGATACATTTTTACATATGCTACTGTACCATTACAGTATGAACCCAACAGAACTGATCTGGAGCCAAGTTGCGGGATTTGGACAGAGAAGTAACAAGATTGCCAGACGTACTGAAACTAACACACGCAGCTTTTTCACACGTCACTGCCGAACGCTACCGGGATATAGCACGTCTCGTCATATAAGAAGAAGAGAAAATGCTGCACCTGGTTGGCTTCGTGGATTCTGTTGTCGATAGGCTCGTTATCAGCATAGCAGGTGATACTTCCAGAACTGAAATGTATTTCTCGGATTCGAATAAGGAAGGAGCTAAGAGATTACCAGACGACAGCCTGTAGCTTATACCTTCAGTGGCTTCAATATTTAACTATACGGTGAAATCCTTCAATACCCTCTTACGTTACACATAGCTTATGCAGAAAAATTACTCTGTGGTTAAGTCAAGAATTTTCATCATCCTTGTTTTTAATTACAATAGTACGTTAGCTAAAAACGATAACGTGGTTCGGTTTTCGTCTAGTCGTCTAAGGAGCGAATGTGGGAGACTTGCAGTTTATTATTTCGTTCTGCTTAAAAATTAAATAACATTCGAAGCTGTATTGCTCCTCTGCTCGTCTCTTTTTACGTGTGAACTGCAGCTGGCCACGTCACTGCAAGCTAGCTGTACCAGCTGACCGGCCAATGCTGTCCAAGTTATATGCGCCGATAAAGCTGTTGTCCCGTATTATCGCTAAGTCGATGTGCGCGTAACGCTGAGCACAAAACGTACCCTTATTATCGTACCTTTTTTTTTTTTTTAGATAGAGGTGGAGCCCCTCCACGGCCACACCGGCATGATGGCCAACACAAATGGTCTACTGCCATCTCTGCATAAGGGTTAGTATTCACTAAAGTGAGGTGTCGCGGGATCTGGGTACTGCGATGTTTGCGTACGTCTGGTTAGGATTAACCATTAATACGCGCTCATCTGGAGATAGATTGGTCAAAATCTGACGAAGGGTAGCGGTTTGAAGGGCAGAGGAAAAAAAGTGCCAAGGCAAGAGCCAAGGGAAAAAAACCTCTGCGAAAGTTAGGTCGGGTGGAAAGAGCAGTAGCGGTTGTCTTGCTGCCTGCGATAGGTTGTGCAAGGATAGGCTTTGTTAGTAGTGGGTATCATGCATGTCGATACCTTGACGTCGTGCGTTTGTGCTGCTCGGCGGCTGGCGCTGGGTGCTGGTGCAGAGTCCTCGTTCAGCGTCAGCAACCTGCAACAGTTAGGTTTGTTATCGATCTTGTGTCCGATAGGTCATATACCGGAAGCACAGTGTGACGGAATGTTGGCAGATTGTTTGTGCGTCTGTGGGCGAGCTCGTCGGTGTCCCTGCTGTGGCCTGTTGGTCGGCTCTAATAGCAGCTGGTAGTTGCCAGTCAGTGTTGCTGATATGCAGTGGCTTACCGACGTTTGTCGCTGTTTGCGTATGTTAGTTTACCATAGGTGGCTATGCCCTAGCTAGCAGTGTCTTTGGCCGCTTGTGCGTCCACCTGTGGTTGTGTATCGTACTTGACAGTACTCGAGAAAGCTTGGCTGCAGTCCAACGTGAAACTGAAATTCAATGATGTTCCAGCAAACGCGGAAGAATACATAGTGCAATGTTTACATCAGGTTTATTCTTATGATTAACGGATAATAGCAGCAGGCATCTGCTTCTCTAAACCGTCACAGATAGAACTAGTGTCATCCGGGGATATCCAAATGATTTACTGAAGGTACTGAACACTTCCAAGTAGAGTTTTTTAGGGCACGTTAATATGATATTCGCCGAGAAAAACTTTGTGCATTTTCTTCACAGGGTTTCAGGCAGATACGTATTGGATAAATTCTTGGGAAATGAGTAATGAGAAACCCTTGGTTTAAATAACTATATGCGATGTTCAACAAGGTCTCCGAGTACCCCAGAACTGAACAAGGTCTTTTATATAGACTGCCTGTAATATCAGTTGGCGCACTGTTGTTTGTGATTAGAAGCTCTTAGAAAGTGCATAGTCGACCTTGAGAGATTCTGTGAAAAGCCACCAATACCTCTCTAGAAACAGGTAACTCTGTTGCAGTAGCATCACGAATCTCTCGGACTTTATAATAAAAAGAAACTTTGTATCTAAAAGGGATACTGGAAAGTGAGCCGGTGCCGTCATCACAACTTTTTCCCTCTTCACACACTTGTGCGCGACCTTCTTTGTTTCACGTTATCAAGAGTGATAAGACCAGCCAAATAGGAGTATTGTGCATTTTTGACTACTTTCTATACAGCTATGAGAAAAGCTGTTGCTTTGTTCGGTTGTTGTCGTTCGAAACCACTGCAATCTTTTGCATCAGCAACCCAAGGGAGTGGAGATCAAGTCACCTACATAGCTACCCGTCATGAAAAGCAGATGGAAAAATTGACTGGTGGAAATAAAGAATGTAAGCAGTGGTTACTGGAAGTCTTCTCCAACACATTATTTCACGATAACACTTTAACCAAGGAATTCATGTGTTCCTCGCCTATCAGATTTTTCTTCTTCATTACCTTTTTGATTCTTTCTTGACGTTTCTGCTGTTTAGGCTATTGAACACAGTCTTTGGAATTCCTGCAGCAGAACAGGCGAGTACAACACACACACACATTGCGCCGACGCGGACTCTTCGAGTATTTGCTGCTCTAAATAATTATAAAAAGTGTTGTTATTAAGCTATTTTTAAATGTTTGCAGGTGTTATAAATATAATATAAGTGTTGTTAAATTAGTGGAAGTGTTAGTGAAGTATAAAACAAGATTAAACTGTGTAAGAAGCGTATTTTTCTTCTCGCGCCTGTAGCACGAATCCTAGGCCTAATTTCACGCGCGCGAATCGTAAGTAAGCAGTGAATTAAACTTATAGGCAAACATTTCCAGTTGGTATAAATATAATAAAAGTGTTGTCACATTAGTGGAAGTGTTAGTGAAGTGTTAAACAAGATTAAACGGGGTAAGAAGTTTATTTTCCTTCTCGCGCCTATAGCACGGATTTTAGGCTTAATTTCACGCGCGCGTATCATAAGTAAATAGTGACTTAAACTTATACGTAATTACCAGTTTTTTTATTCAGTAATCTCTCAATTTATTTATATCTGCTTGAATAGTTTCTAGGGTCCTTCGTTTACGTTTTAGTCAGTACTTAAATCAGTTTATGCCCTTTCTGTTTTTAGCATGAGTGAGAAGTGTGTGACATGCCGTAGGATCGTTAGTTCTGTGGTATGGTGTGATAGGTGCTGTGGTTTCTTTCATTGGGGCGAATGTAGTGGCGTGGGAAATGGGGACATAGATGAGGCTCACCAGTGGTATTGTAGGATCTGCAGTAGAGATAGGAAAATATTGGAACAGGAAGGGAAAATTGCAGCTCTTCAAGCTGACCTAGACAAGGCAAGGGAGGATCTGGACAGTTTAAAGAGGGAGAAAGGTGAACAGAGGTGGGAAGTGGCAACAGGTAATAGGGGGAACAGGCAAAGGAGAGCATCAGACAGCTTTGTCATAAATCTTGAAAATAGATTTGACCTGTTGCCTCAGTCAGAATTGGATGAGCCTCATGTAGCTGAAGCTGTAGAAAGGGCACAACAAGCTTTCAAGGACTTGAAAAAGGTAGGGAAATTTGTAAAGAGAAAGAAAGTTCTGTTGTTAGGTAGTTCCCATGGTAGATGTGTTGGCCAACTACTGCAGGAAAATGTAGGTCCAGAGTACCAGGTCAGAAACTTTTTCAAGCCTAGTGCAGATCTGGGTCAGGTAACAGAGGATGTAGGTTCTCTATGCAAGGATTTCACAAAGGAGGATGTCGTGGTTATAGTGGGTGGTCCTGGAAATAGCATTGACAGAGACTCTGAATATTCCAAAGAGAGTGACCTGGTGAAGATAGCATCAGCAACGAAGCATACGAGTGTTGGATTTGTGTCGTCTTGAGACACCATGATCGGCCTCATTTGAACTCTTCTGTAGGGAGAGTGAACTTGGAGTTGGAGTGGCTGCTTAGGACGGATATAGGATCCCATATTGGTTTGATTCCTGTGGATGCTATTGATAGGTGGGACTACACTAGGCATGGCCTTCACCTCAATAGGAAAGGGAAAACTGTCCGGGTTGATTGCAGAAAACTTAAGGGGGGACACTGTCACAAGTAGTAAAATACCAGTGCTCACGGGTGTCAGAGGGATGCCTTTTTTACGATAGGGAAGGGAGAAAGAAAACTAGTTTTAAGAGAGATTGGCAGACACACTCAGTTTGAGAAAACAGATGAACAGGAGTCAGATTTTAGCATACAGCCTCCATTTAAACAATGTTTAACAGAAAGTAATCAGAAACTGCCAGAAGGCTATTTACACCTACATTGAAAATGTACTTAATTCATTAAATAACAAGTTACAAGCATCAGGTATTTTCTGTGATTTGTCAAAGGCATACGATTGTGTGAACCACAACATCCTTTTAAATAAATTAGAATTCTGTGGTGTCACGGGCAGTGCCGCAAAATGGTTCAAGTCATACCTCGCTAACAGGAAACAAAGGGTGTCAGTGCAAGGTGCTAGTGAATTAAGTCATCAGTCATCATCAGAATGGGAAGAAATTACATGTGGTGTCCCTCAAGGATCCATCTTAGGGCCATTGCTTTTTCTTGTGTACATTAATGATCTCTCATCAGTTACACTGCCAGAAGCAGAGTTCGTTTTGTTTGCAGATGACACAAGTATTGCAATAAATAGTATGTCGAGTGTAGTTCTAGAAAGATCTGCTAATGATATTTTCATGGATATTAATAAATAGTTTAAAGCCAACTCACTGACATTAAACTTCGAAAGGACTCACTATATGCAATTCAGAACATGTAAGAGTTTTCCACCCAGCATATGCATAAAGTATGAAGAAGAGCAGATAGAAGAGGTTGACAGCCTTAAATTCCTTGGATTACAACTTGATAATAAATTCAGTTGGGAGGAGCACACCACAGAACTGCAGAAACGCATTAACAAATCTATATTTGCAATTCGAGTGTTAGCAGACATAGGCGACATAAAAATGAGAAAGCTTGCATGCTCTCCCTACTTTCATTCCATAATGTCATATGGTATAATATTTTGGGGTAACTCTTCAAGTAAAACAAAAGTTTTCAGAGTCCAAAAGCGTGTAATACATATTATTTGTGGAGTAAATTCACGGACGTCCTGTAGAAATCTCTTCAAAGAACTGGGTATACTAACTACTGCCTCTCAGTATATTTACTCCTTAATGAAATTTGTATTAAATAATATCTCTTTTTCCAACAAACAATTCAGTTCATACATACAATACCAGGAACAAAAATGATCTGCACAAGGACTTAAAAGCACTTACTTTAGTTCAAAAAGGGGTCCACTACTCAGGAACGCTCATCTTCAATAATTTACCAGCAAACATAAAAAAATTAATTACAAATAAAGATTAGTTTAAAAGGAGCCTGAAAGACTTATTAGTGGCCAACTCCTTCTACTCCATTGACGAATTTTTTAATAGAAACAAATGATGTATTGTACATATTCATACTATGAGTATTGTTGTTTGAGCTTAAAAAAAACACATGTTCTACATCCACGAGGATCTCCTCGGCAAGGATCTATGGAACGAGAAAATCTAATCTAATCTAATCACTAACACAGAACTGTCACTTGTGAAAAAATAGAATGAATTCAACAAGTCCTATGAAGGTGACAATGAACATTAAGGTTGCATTGTTGCCTGCTTTCACACAAAAATAGTCCTTGTCAATTGACAAAGGCTGATTTTATCATAAATTTTTTGATAAAAGCTGTTTTTGTAGAACCATTACATTTCTGAGCCGCAATAACTCAGAACAAGGGACGCTTCTGCCATATCTCACTTGAACAAATCGTGAGTGTTGGGGATAGCTACAAGATTGAGCTGAAGCTGCGAAAACAAAAAAAAAAAAATAGATAACTATTGTTTTTTATGAAGTTTTCATTTGCAAATGTTTGAAGTATGAGGTTGAAATTAAACATCAAGGGGCAAAAATAGATGATGATCAGCTTCATAGTGAGTCCACCAGTTAGTAGGGTGTTCATTACACTTTAATGAGAACGCTATTTGGCATGTAGTGCTGCCAAGAAATGGTTGATTCTGTATGTCCTTTCTAGAATCACTCTGTTCTCTATCCCACCCTTAGTTTGTAAGAAGAAAAAGGCAGTTACCTCCTACTATCCACAAACGTAAATATGAATGCATTATGTCAATTGTCAGAATTTTAATGTGCTTTTAAGTTAAAAGCATTGTATATTAATGCATTTTGATAGAAGATAAGAGAATGGGAAAGTGAACCAGCTCTGATAAAGTTTATAATGAAGTGTCCTGTGATATATTGTGATCCTCTGTAACAATGAAATTTGTATATCAATAATAATTTATGTATTTCCGGTAAATATGAAATTTAAAGTAAGAGGTAGGTATAAGAAAATACTAATTGTCAGAAAGTAATGAGGAAATATAAATATCAAACATAATGGAAGATCTTTAGAGTATGTGTAATTTAGTTCCAACTGCATGGTTGGTTATATGGTATTGAGAAAGTCATTGATTTAGTTTGATGTGGTGTTAAGTTCAAATGTTCATATTTTTGTGAGTATGTGCCATGTTATAAGCCTTTTGGGCCAAGTTAAAGAACATTGCATTAAAAAGAAAATATTGTTGTTTTCAGTAAAGTGTACTGAGAACAAAATGTCATGGATTTGCCTTTCAGGCACAACAAAAGTTAAATGTTTATTTATATAAGTTTTTTGCCTGTTGTGTAATAGAAGGTAAGGTCTTGTCAGTAGTTTGGTTTGTTGATGTTGAGTGTCAATCAGTAGAGTCATTTCTTGTGAATAAGCAAAGCAGGAATTTTGATGTGTAACTAGTAACATACTGAAGTATGAGAAGCAGTGACATGTTATGCAATGGTAAGGTGTATGGTAATGAGTTGACAGAGCACAGAGAGGGATATTACATGACAAACTGAAGGGAATATTAAATGGTATACTTGAGACAGCAACGGTTAGCGACCCTATCTTCATAGTAGCTCCTTTTAGTGAATGTAATTATTCAGTGAACATATTTGTATGGAGAGAAGCAAGTGGAATAAGAGGCACTGATAAATGGTAAAGTTTGAAAATGTGCAAGAGCGTTGTGTTTTGTTGTAACGACTCACACAAGTAATATGATGTAACCTACTGAAAAACTACCTAGAAATATGATACTGTATGTAGTAACAATGTGATGTTTTGAAGAAAAATGATAATAGTGTTGAAGTCTGTTGGAAAATTACTTAGTCAAGCTAAATGAAATGCTAATTTATGTAATAACTTGATGTATATAAACTGCTGCTATGTTTACTTCAATGACACTGCACTGTTTACATCTAATGTAGTGTGATTGTTTTTCTGACAGAAGTTAGAAATTGCTGACAATTTCACTAATGCAGTTTTACATTTTTGAACCAAGTATATTGATCAAAGTTCATGGATGACCAATTGAATAAATCAAAGAGCTTCCATTTTCGTTCTCTACATATTTCATTATAAATTCTCTTTTTTCTGTTACACTACTAATTGTATAAATCCATAATGAGTAAGAAATGTGTATCTAATGAGAAAGCATCTTTATTGCAGATTTAAATATAAGAATTGCTATAGCACTAATATAGGAAATTTGTCTTTCAGGAATTATATGTAGACAAGGAAAAATAAATTCCTGGCTTTTTCTCAGATAACTCAGTAAAGAAAACAATTTTTCTCAGGTGGAAAGACACTTTTTCTGTTTCAAGTGACAGTATACTTTCCCTCAGATCAAGGAAACTTTTCAGTCTTTTGAATGATAAATGTTTTATACATTGGCACAGAACACCTCGGCACTTTAGGAAATGAAACCAACAACAACAAAAAATACACATTTTGGTCAGATCTTTGAGTTGCAGCAACAAATACATTGCATTTTTGGTATTAAAGAAGTATAAATACGAAATCAACCCAACACAGCATGTTAGTTTCTGAACCATTGAAATAGAGTCAGCGATGTGTCTATGTGTTCTTCCTTTTGTTTAGTGTTGAAAACCATGCACACCGTTTTTTTTTTCAGATTAATAATTAACGCATTGTCCAAGAACCATTGTGCTGCTTTATTGGCTGATATGAAAGTGTTTTTCTCAAACGCCTCGAAGTTGTTGGAAAGATTTAGCATAGCCATATCATCTGCACACAGATCTTATTTTTATTTTCATGTGTTTGTAAGGACGTAGAGGCATATATCACTAGGGGTAATGTGGTGTCACCACCAGACACCACACTTGCTAGGTGGTAGCCGTTAAATCGGCCGCGGTCCGTTAGTATACGTCGGACCCGCGTGTCGCCACTATCAGTGATTGCAGACCGAGAGCCGCCACACGGCAGGTCTAGAGAGGCTTCCTAGCACTCGCCCCAGTGGTACAACCGACTTTGCTAGCGATGGTTCACTGACAAAATACGCTCTTATTTGCTGAGACGATAGTTAGCATAGCCTTCAGCTACGTCATTTGCTACGACCTAGCAAGGCGCCATTGCCAGTTACTATTGAGATTATGAATAATGTACCATCAAGAGCGATGTTCACCATTTATGGTTTAAACTTAAGTATTCCACAGCTACGTCCTTTTTTGCTAGTCTAATTTCCTTGTCCTGTTCCAGACCTCACGCCAGCCTGCGTGAGCTAAAACGCATGCCTTTCGGCTTCCTCTCAAAACCGGGTTGGCTCTCTTGCCAATCGACAACAGGTAAGATAGATACTGCATACAGGAAAATTAAAGAGACATTTGGAGAAAAGAGAACCACTTGTATGAATATCAAGAGCTCAGATGGAAACCCAGTTCTAAGCAAACAAGTGAAAGTAGAAAGGTGGAAGGAGTATATAGAGGGTCTATACAAGGGCAATGTACTTGAGGACAATATTATGGAAATGGAAGAGGATGTAGATGAAGAGGAAATAGGAGATATGACATTGCATGAAGAGTTTGACAGAGCACTGAAAGACTTAAGTCGAAACAAGGCCCTGGGAGTAGACAGCATTCCATTAGAACTACTGATAGCCTTGGGAGAGCCAGCCCTGACAAAACTCACCTTCTGCTGAGCAAAATGCATGATACAAGCGAAATACCCCCAGACTTCAAGAAGAATAATTCCAATCCCAAAGAAAGCAGGTGTTGACAGATGTGAAAATTACCGAACTCTCAGTTTAATAAGTCCTGGCTGCAAAATACTAACATGAATTCTTTTCAGAGGAATGGAAAAACTGGTAGAAGCCGACCTTGGGGAAGTTCAGTTTGGATAGTAGATATGTTGGAACACGTCAGGCAATACTGACCCAACGACTTATCTTACAAGATAGATTAAGGAAAGGCAAACCTACGTTTCTAGCATTTGTAGACTTAGAGAAACCTTTTGATAATGTTGAGTAGAATACTCTCTTTCAAATTCTGAAGGTGGCTGGGGTAAAATACAGGGAGCGAAAGGCTATTTACAATTTGTACAGAAACCAGATGGCAGTTATAAGAGTCGAGGGGCATAAAAGGGAAGCAGTGGTTGGGAACGGAGTGAGACAGGGTTGTAGCTTATCCCCGATATTATTCAATCTGTGTATTGAGCAAGCAGTGAAGGAAACGAAAGAAATATTCGAAGTAGGAATTAAAATCCACGGAGAAGAAATAAAAAGTGACATAGTAATTTTGTCAGAGACAGCAAAGGACCTGGAAGAGCAGTTGAACGGAATAGGCAGCGTCTTGAAAGAAGGATATAAGATGAACATCAACAAAAGCAAAATGAGGATAATGGAATGTAGTCGAATTAAATTGGTGGATGCTGAGGGAATTAGATTAGGAAATGAGACACTTAAAATAGTAAATGAATTTAGCTATTTGGGGAGCAAAATAACTGATGATGGTCAAAGTAGAGGGGATATAAAATGTTGACTGGCAATGGCAAGGAAAGCATTTCTGAAGAAGATAGGTTTGCTAACATCAAGTATAGATTTAAGTGTTAGTAAGTCGTTTCTGAAAGTATTTGTATGGAGTGTAATCATGTATGGAAGTGAAACGTGGACGATAAATAGTTTAGACAAGAAGAGAAGAGAAGCTTTCGAAATGTGGTGCTACAGAAGAATGCTGAAGATTACATGGGTAGATCACATAACTAATGAGGAGGTATTGAATAGAATTGGGGAGAAGAGAAATTTGTAGCACAAATTGACTAGAAGAAGGAATCGGTTGGTAGGACATGTTCTGCGGCATCAGGGGATCACCAATTTAGTATTGGAGGGTAGTATGGAGGGTAAAAATCGTGGAGGGAGACCAAGAGATGAATACACGAAGCAGATTCAGAAGGATGTAGGTTGCAGTAGGTAGTGGAAGATGAAGAAGCATGGACAGGATAGAGTAGCATGGAGAGCTGCATCAAACCAGTCTCTAGACTGAAGACCACAACAACAACAACAACAATGTTTGTACATTATTTACAAATAAATTGAAAATAATAGGACCTATAACAGATACTTGAGATACACCATCACCTGATCTGTTTCAGTTGTTAATGTTTACATATTGCCTCCTGTTACAGAGATAAAATGTTATTCAATCTGTTGCTTGTCGACGAATATCAGTATTCTCTAGGTTCTTTACCAGGACTGAATGATTAATTGTGTTCAACGCTTTGGATACGTCAAGTAAAACCCCAGACACTATCATGAGGTCGTCTAAGGCCTGTACAATAAATTTTATGAAAGATTCAGTTGCTGTTTTCATTTACTTCCCTTTCTGGTATCTGTGCTTTCTGGAGTTAGTGTATTATGCTTTTCTAGATAAGCAGTTAGTCTGTTGAGCATGAGTATTTCTAATATTTTGGAGAAGCCTGTTTCTAAGGATACTGATCTGCAATTTTAAGATAATCATCTTTTACATTTTTATACAAGTATTGCCTTCACTATTTTAAGTTGATTGGGAAGTATTCCTTCTTGAAATGAGCAATTGACAATATCCAACAGTGGTGTAATTATTTGTGCTACCACTTGTTTGATTAGGTAATTTGACGCATCATCATATTCAGCAGACGTTTTTCCCCTTAACCTTTTTAATAACCTTTGTCACTTCCTCTTTAAATGCTGGCTTCAGGAACATAGAGTGGCTTGGCTTACGTGTTACTGTGAACTGATTAGTTCCTTGGTTATTGCATGTAGGCTTTAGATTTTCTACAGCATCTATGTCATTATTATTCAGGATGTTGACAATTTCTGTTTTGTATGTAATGATTTCTTAACTGAAATTCGTACTTTCTATTTCGTTAGTTTACACTGTGCTTTTTGCCGTGGCTTTCAGATTTAAGTTTTTTCCCAGTCTGTTTTCATCTTGTTTGTTGATTTTGAAATAATCTCCTTATCTGATTTAGCTCATTCTTATCTTATCAACTGCCTGTACTTCTATTGGTGCTTTTTGTACATTTCAATACTTTCCCTCTGTTTCGTCATGCTTAGGGTAGCCTTCTGTTCTATTATTTCTTTTGTGATCCAGTGCTTGTTTTAAAGGATTTTTCTTTTCCTCTTGGTTTTTGGAAATGCTATACTGAAGAGTATGTGTTATGGTTTCTTGAAAATCGTTGTATGTTTCATCTGTTCCCTGAGCTTGAGGAACATCTGCAAAGTGTTCTTTTCTCAATATTGCGATTAACTATGTTGATGTTTCATCGGTCAAATAGCCTAATACCTCTTTCTACGTTTTTCTTTCCTTTTGTGAGCTTAGATTTCCATCTAATTCATTTAGCTATTGAAAATGATAAGAAAATCCTGTTTGTAGAACCTTTGTTGTATGTTCATTGCTGTCTGTATTACTGAAAATATTATCAATAACTGACTCAGTTTCCAAAGTTACACATGTAAGTTCCGTTACAGTTGCCTTCATGTTGTACTGTATTAGCATCTCCTCAAAGTTTTTCCTTCTCTGTGTTTCTCTTTCCATATCAATATTAAAATCATCACATATTACACAATCTTTCTTTTTTTCTAGTAGAGTGGAAAGTTTTTTAAGGAAAATATTGTTTTGCTGCTTGATGATCAGTGCACACAGAATATGCTTAACTCATTATGCACAATGTCTGTAGTTTCAAAATCTCTATCTTTACTTCTGGGTAAATTTTTTTATGTATCATGCATACTGCTGTCATGATTCTATTTTAACAAATATTGCTACTCCTCCACCTTTATATTCCGATCTGCAGGGGTAATTAGAGGAACATAATCTTTTACAGCAAATCTGCATATTTCATTCTTTTCAAATCCATGTACACTTATACACATTATGTCTGGGCGTGTTTCATTTGTAAGTACTTCTAATTCTTTATTGCTCATATATTGCATATTTTTATGCAGAATTCTGAACTTTATTTCTTTTTCCTTAATGATATAGTTCTTAGTCTTTATTTGATTATCATTGTCATATATGTTGCCTCTAATATTTAACTTCCAATTTTTTTCTTTCTCTGGCTATACCATAAGAAATCACAGGGCAAATGTTGAGATGTCGTTCTTTTTCATATTAAAGTTCTAGTAGGCACTGTTTCAGGTGGCTTTTCTTTCTTCCTTTGTGCAACTGCTGCTTGCTGCTCCTCATCAGATTTTTTGTTTTTGTTTTTTGGACTTTCTTCCAGTAACATATGCTCTTCTTCTGCAGAGAGTTCTGCGATTTTATTTATGTCTCCATTTCTATTGGTGATGTGTTACAATTCAGCTCAGTCTCATTAGGTAATAGCTATTTGTTACTGCTCTTCATCTCTGCGTTTGTCTGTTGGATTAATTTGCAGTGATGTTGTTTCTTCTTCCTGGACTTCCTGGACGTCTTCTTCCTGAACAGAATTTGGATTTTGGTTTGGTTTCATCATTTCTACTGTGAGGATATCATTGTCCAGCTGATTATTCTCAGATAAACTTGTATAACAATTTTGTCTGCCATAGGTATGTTTGTTGCTCCTGATAATGAATTTTTCTCTGTCTCACTCATCAGTTGTGCTTTCAGACTGTTACATAAAGCTATTTTTCCTTTTAATACAATTTGCAGCCTGCCCCTTGTATAGTCATTTCCAATGAGGAATATGTTTAAGTCAATTACTGTACCATGATCATGCTGAGCTGTTGCTTTTATTATTTGGCTGTTAAATTTACAAACAATGTGGTTTTTGCTTTGAATGTCGTATCTGTATGGGATTGCAAAAAATAATAATTTCGTGTGAACTATGTTTAGTTTTACTTTATGAACAGATTTTCGAAATAGGTACGGTTTCTCTTCTTTATAGCTGTCGTTTGTTCCGGCAATGACTACTAGACTGTAGGTTTCACTGCAGTGTTTGGTCTTTTCATTAATGTAACTTTTGTTCAAATGTATGTTAGTTCATAAGGGACCAAACTGTAGAGGTCATCGGTCCCTAGACTTACACACTACTTAAACTAACTTAAACTAACCTATACCAGGAACAACACACACCCATGCCTGAGGGAGGACTCGAATCTCAGGCGGGAGGGGCCGCTCAGTCAGTGACATGGCGCCTCTAATCGCTTGGCCACTCCGCGCGGCACGTCACTTTTGAACTATGGAATTATGTGAACCTTGTTTTAAAACTGAAGTCACTGTATATTTCTTTTCTAGAATATTATTCAGAAGCTTTGTGCACTGCTACCACGATTGTCGCTTAGTGAAAGTACTACCCATTTTGGGCACAAGCTTTATTCATCTTGTTTAAGCGGATTCGCTTCGTTTGAGTCTCGGTACCGGTATACGTCCTTGGGTTTTATAGTCTTCGGCAATCGAATTTCGTCATTTCTTCCAAGCATGTGTTATGGCTGTTTCAGACTGGCGTACTTGTCATAGAACTCCTCATTTTCTAATCTGGTGTTGTTCTGTATTTTTATAAGACCATGGCAATGGTTGCGAAAATCCACATGACAGAAATCTTCTTCCAAAACATTAAGTCACTACTGGAGCTGTTAAATACACTCCTGGAAATTGAAATAAGAACACCGTGAATTCATTGTCCCAGGAAGGGGAAACTTTATTGACACATTCCTGGGGTCAGATACATCACATGATCACACTGACAGAACCACAGGCACATAGACACAGGCAACAGAGCATGCACAATGTCGGCACTAGTACAGTGTATATCCACCTTTCGCAGCAATGCAGGTTGCTATTCTCCCATGGAGACGATCGTAGAGATGCTGGATGTAGTCCTGTGGAACGGCTTGCCATGCCATTTTCACCTGGCGCCTCAGTTGGACCAGCGTTCGTGCTGGACGTGCAGACCACGTGAGACGACGCTTCATCCAGTCCCAAACATGCTCAATGGGGGACAGATCTGGAGATCTTGCTGGCCAGGGTAGTTGACTTACACCTTCTAGAGCATGTTAGGTGGCACGGGATACATGCGGACGTGCATTGTCCTGTTGGAACAGCAAGTTCCCTTGCCGGTCTAGGAATGGTAGAATGATGGGTTCGATGACGGTTTGGATGTACCGTGCACTATTCAGTGTCCCCTCGACGATCACCAGTGGTGTACGGCCAGTGTAGGAGATCGCTCCCCGCACCATGATGCCGGGTGTTGGCCCTGTGTGCCTCGGTCGTATGCAGTCCTGATTGTGGCGCTCACCTGCACGGCGCCAAACACGCATACGACCATCATTGGCACCAAGGCAGAAGCGACTCTCATCGCTGAAGACGACACGTCTCCATTCGTCCCTCCATTCACGCCTGTCGCGACACCACTGGAGGCGGGCTGCACGATGTTGGGGCGTGAGCGGAAGACGGCCTAACGGTGTGCGGGACCGTAGCCCAGCTTCATGGAGACGGTTGCGAATGGTCCTCGCCGATACCCCAGGAGCAACAGTGTCCCTAATTTGCTGGGAAGTGGCGGTGCGGTCCCCTACGGCACTGCGTAGGATCCTACGGTCTTGGCGTGCATCCGTGCGTCGCTGCGGTCCGGTCCCAAGTCGACGGGCACGTGCACCTTCCGCCGACCACTGGCGACAACATCGATGTACTGTGGAGACCTCACGCCCCACGTGTTGAGCAATTCGGCGGTACGTCCACCCGGCCTCCCGCATGCCCACTATACGCCCTCGCTCAAAGTCCGTCAACTGCACATACGGTTCACGTCCACGCTGTCGCGGCATGCTACCAGTGTTAAAGACTGCGATGGAGCTCCATATGCCACAGCAAACTGGCTGACACTGACGGCGGCGGTGCACAAATGCTGCGCAGCTAGCGCCATTCGACGGCCAACACCGCGGTTCCTGGTGTGTCCGCTGTGCCGTGCGTGTGATCATTGCTTGTACAGCCCTCTCGCAGTGTCCGGAGCAAGTATAGTGGGTCTGACACACCGGTGTCAATGTGTTCTTTTTTCCATTTCCAGGAGTGTAAATATTTGAGACATAATACTTCTTCGTTCATTCGCTTTAGATTATGATTTTCTGTTCGATTTTCCTCTGTAGTCGTAAACATAAATCTTTTATGTGTTATATTTCAATGGTATGGATCCTGACCGTATTTTCTCATCTGATATGGAGTATACATTACATTGTTTTCATATCCAAGTGTTACTGCACTTCCATAGCTGGACTCTGACGCATCTGTTTGCATCTTCATTTTAATTAAAGTATTTTGTCCGTATTTTTCACTCGTGATGCAAAAATTGGAAGCTGCAGAAATTTTACGCGCTGTTTACAGTAACTAAAAGCGAAAAGAAGCAAAATCTGTTGTCACTGAAATAGTGCCGATAGTAATGAAAATCTTTTTACATTTCTTAAACTGAACATTTACTTTTCTCGGTCAAAAATTTCTCATTTTTGCACTGGTTAAAAAGGAACACGTTCCTAGGTAGCTATCTATCAGTGTCTTACACGTAGTTTCATGTTCCATGGATCATTTGCACGATAAATCATAATAATGTGGAACGAACCGTTTTACATTCATACCGCAAATTAATTTGTAAATATGGCTACATGCTGAACAGTTATAAGTTATTTTTGATTTTTATTTCTTTTATTTATTTATTATTATTATTAAATATACAGCTGTTAGTAATCCCTACCCATCACCTTTAACCCATCATGAGGATAGGAATTCTTCTACAGAATCGACAGATGCAGAAATGAGTTTGGGTCTGCTGCAGCGAAGTGTGTTGGGACCATTGTCGTTTATGATGCATTTATATTAATGATCTTGTGAACAATATTAGTACCAACACGAGACTTTTCTCAGATGATGCAGCTATCTGTAGTGAAGTATTGTCTAAAAGAAGCTGCTTCAGTCAAATCTTGATGAGATTTCAAAGTAGTGCAGAGATTGGCAACTTGCTTTAAATGGCCATGAATGTAAAATTATACACTTCACTAAACGAAAACGCATGTTATGATATGGTTATAATATAACTGAATCACTGCAGGAATTGGCCAACTCATACAGATACCTGGGTGTAACAGTTTGGAGGAATAGTAAATTGGGCGATCACATAGTCTCAGTCATAGGTAAAGCAGGTGGCAGACTGCGATTGTTTGGTACAATGCTAGGGAATTTCAGTCAATCTGCAAAGGAGAATGGATTCAAATTACTTGTGCAGCCCATCCTGGAATACTGCTGAAGAGTGCGGTGCCCATACTACATTGGACTCACAGGGGATATTGAATGGATACAAATAATGACTGCACAAATGTCCGCCACTGGTAGCTGAGTGGTCAGCGCGACGGAATGTCATACCTAACAGCCCGGGTTCTACTCCTGGCTGGGTCTGAGAGTTTCTCCGCTCAGGGACTGGGTGTTGTGTTGTCCATATCATCATCATTTCATCGCCATCGAGGCGCAAGTTGCCGAAGGGACGTCAACTCGAAGGACTTGCACCAGGCGAATGGTCTACCCGACGGGAGGCCCTAGCCACATGGCATTTCCATTGTACAGCACAAATATTCACAGGATTGTCCAACCTGTGGGAAAGTGTAACGAAGACGTTGAAAGAACTGAAGTGACAGGCATTTGAAGATAAATGTGAACTATTCCCTGAAAACCTACTTAGATAGTTTTTAGAACCAACTGTCAGTAATGAATTTAGGAATATATTACAACAACCTACGTATTGCTCCTATAGAGATAGTGAAGACAAGATTAGATTAATTACAATGCATATAGTGATATTTAAGCAACATTTCTTGCCATGTTCCATACTTGACTGGAACAGGAGAAAGTTCTAACGACTGGTAC